>NC_047108.1:10291445-10591445 GCF_902500255.1 Thalassophryne amazonica
TCTCTCTCCCTCTCTCTGTCTCTCTCCCTCTCTCTGTTTCTCTGTCTGTCTGTCTCTTTCCCTCTCTCTGTCTGTCTGTCTCTCTCCCTCTCTCTCTCTCTGTCTGTCTCTCTCTGTCTGTCTGTCTCTCTCTCTGTCTCCCCCTCTCTCTCTGTCTGTCTCCCTCTCTCTGTCTGTGTCTCTCTTTCTCTGTCTGTCTGTCTCCCTCTCTCTGTTTGTCTGTCTCTTTCCCCCTCTCTCTGTCTCTCTCTCCTCAGTTTTCAGTTTCAATGGAGCTTTATTGACAGGGGAAACACGTTTATATTGTCAAAGCAAGTGTTAAGAGTAAAAATTAAAAATTAAGTTCTCTCTCTCCCTCTCTTTCTCTCGTTTGCTTTTCTCTCTCTTTCTCTCTCGTTCGCTTTCTCTCTCCCTCTGTCTCTCTATCTCTCACTGTTTTCGAGCTGTGCAAACTTCAATCTTTTTGGAAACACGAAGCCTTTCAACTGTAAAATAAAATGTAAATTTATAAATACGAGGTCTGTTAGAAAAGTATCTGACCTTATTATTTTTTAAAGAAACCATATGGATTTGAATCACGTGTGATTACATCAGCCAAGCTTGAACCCTCGTGGGCATGCGTGAGTTTTTTCACGCCTGTCGGTGACGTCATTCGCCTGTGAGCACGCCTTGTGGAAGGAGTGGTCTAGCCCCCTCGTCGGAATTCCTTTGTCTGAGAAGTTGCTGAGAGACTGGCACTGTGCTTGATCAAAATTTTTTCAAAATTGTGAGGCACATCCGAGTGGACACCATTCGAGAAATTCAGCTGGTTTTCTGTGAAAATTTTAACGGCTGATGAGAGATTTTGGATTGTTTCTATCGCTGTAAGGACTTCCCATGGAGCGGGACGTCGCGCAGCGCTCCGAGGCGACGTCGTCATCCTGTTTCAAGCTGAAAACCTCCAAATTTAAGCCTCTGTTGACCCAGGAAGTCATGAGAGAACAGAGAACTTTCAGAAGAGGTCGGAATCAGCAGTTTATCCGGACATTCCACTGTTAAAGGAGATTTTTTTAATGAAAGACGTGCGGACGGATTGGCGAGCCGACGCGGCGCGCCCGCCACAGGAAAAACACCTCCGTTGGAAGCCTTAAGGACAAGTTGGAACATGCCCTGCTGTTAAACAATTTCTCAGATACTCACTCAACTGAAAGCCACCAAAAGCCGCCTGGATTTTACAAATGGTTATCAACACGGAGGTGTTTTTCCTGTGGCGGGCGCGCCGCGCCGGCTGTGAGCCGACGCGCCAATCCGTCCGCACGTCGCCTCGGAGCGCTGCACGACGTCCCGCTCCATGGGAAGTCCTTACAGCGATAGAAACAATCCAAAATCTCTCATCAGCTGTTAAAATTTTCACAGAAAACCAGCTGAATTTCTCAAATGTGTCCACTCGGATGTGCCTCACAGTTATTGAAAAAATTTGGATCAAGCACAGCACCAGTCTCTCAGCAACTTCTCAGACAATGAAAATCCGACGAGGGGGCTGGACCACTCCTTCCACAAGGTGTGCTCACAGGCGAATGACGTCACCGACAGGCGTGAAAAAACTCACGCATGCGCACGAGGGTTCAAGCTTGGCTGATGTAATCACACGTGATTCAAATACATATAGTTTTAAAAAAAAATAAAACTGTCGGTTTCTTTTCTAATAGACCTCGTATATCATCAGCAACACTCACGTGCAGGATTTTAATAGAGATTTCTCTGTTCGGCTGTCCTCCTCAGCTGAGCTGGCGTTTCACAACCTTGGGACACTGAAGCGGCTAAATTTTCAGCACACACTTTCAGCAACAATTCAGTTAATTTTTCGGAAAATCCCTGCTTGACGAACAGACAATTTGAACCTGAGAGCCGGGTGGAAATTTGCCGCTACCCACAGCTAGAATACTGCAGAAGAGAGCTCTCTCAAACAGCTCAGCTTCAGAAACTTCCCCATCCCCTCCTCACACTTGGCAGTAAACAAAGCAGAGAACAAACAACAGCAGTTGAGAGGATTCACAGTGGCTCTTCACGTATCGGAAAATGCTGCAAGTTGGATCAGTATTTTTCTGATACTTGAATGACGTATTGATACCAGATTGGATTGGTCACAACCTTAAAAGTAATCATCTAGCTACAGCAGCCAAGTGAAATGTGGGTGTCCCCTTGACCTTCTTGAAGTACTGGCATCCTCAACACTGAAGCAGTTTTGTGCTGGATCATGACTAGAGAAATGTTCTTTGCGGAGCTGAGGATTTACAAAAATGAGTTTCAGAGAAGATTTAATGATGTGGAGAGAGTGAATCTGGAAGTGCAGTGGATTAGTAAGGATGAAGTGAGGGTAGCTATGAAGATCCCATTCCACTGGATGCCTGGAGATGTTTAGGAGAAATAGCAGTGGAATTTCTAACCAGAATGTTGAAATCTTGGAAAGTGAGAAGATGCAGGAGGAGTGGTGGACCAGGCTGATGTGAAAAGGTGGAGTAACAACAGGGGCATGAAGTTATGGGGAAACGTAGTGGAAGCTCGGCTTGGAGGAGTAAACATCTGTGAGTAGCAATATGGTTTCATCCCAAGAAAGAGCACTACAGGTGCAATGTTTCCTCTGAGAGTGCTGATGGAGAAGTAAAGAGAAGGCCAGAAGGCGTTACATTGTGTATTTGCTCATGACAGGCTGCCAGGAGAAGAGCTGTGGTATCGTATGAGGAAGTCTGGCATTTCAGAGAAGTATGTGAGGGTGGTGCAGGATATGTACAAGGAGAGTGTGACAGTGGTGAAATGGGCAGTTGGAATGATGGTTATTTTTCAAGATGGAGGTGGGATTACATCAGGGATTGACTCTGAGCAATGAGGTCTGAAACATTTATTAGGATTTATGTTTTCATATTCAGATGTTTGTTTTTAAAGTCATTATACTTAAAATGCAGTGGAAAAAACAGGCAGAATATTCAGGTTGTGGGAACTTGAGATGCTCAAATTAACTGTTGAACATTTCAAGGGATGCTATTCCATGTTTTTTATTTTGTGTGTTTAGTTTGGGTATGAGGACGGTTGACAGGAATGTCCCCTGATATGAATTGTGAATCTTGAGCAAGGTCTACTGTTACACCCCTGCTTATCACATTACATGTCACAGCTGGTTTACTTGAAAAATCGCTCCCCGGTTAGTAGTAATCTTACATTACTTGATGGTCACCTCAGTATTTGCTCGCGAAAGAGCACAACACTTACATTTTTGAGCCTGCTACATGGTCGCTGGCTTGGTGAGCCTTTATGTTGATTAGAGGTGGGCGATACCAGGAATTTTGGTATTGATCCAACACCAAGTAAATACATGCCCTTTTTTCATATTTAACCTTCATAGATCCAAAGGATCCAATTTCACCAAACATTATACGTGACAACAAAATACTTTATTATCACAATCAACATTTTTGTTTAAAAAATATCACTCAACACAACTTAAAACAAAATCCTGAGGTAGAGAAGAGCGCTGAGTGGGTGGGCCAGGCTGAGCCTACCTGCATGGCTGTTGGCTGGCGCCACTGAGCCACGTGACGGTGCAACAACAAAAGACCAGAGGGGGGAGGGTGTGCTGCTCTGTGTTGTGTGACACAGCGCAGCGCTGCTCTTAGAGACAGAGAGTAGACTTTGATGAATCTGCGTGCGTAGCAGTCAGTGCATGCGGGAGAGAAAAAAAGCTTGAGTATCGATCTTTTTACACGAGGATCATTCAATATCAATACCAGTGTTGGTATCGATATTATCAATATTAGGATCGATCCGCCCACCTCTAATGTTGATAGGGATAGGCTAGCTAGCTATAAAGGTAATGGTCACTTTCCACAGTCTTGTCTTTCAGCTTACTTCACACTTACTTTACACTTTTGAATCGCATCAGTTGACAGTTGCAATACTGCAATTTATTAAAGTGGAAGGAACTTGATGTGAACCATCCCAATGGATTATTACTTAGCAAATATTGAGCCTCCATTATCAGAACACAGTGAATCGATGGTCACTTATGAGGAAATTAATTGAAATTTCCTCTGATTTTTCACTGCCAAAGTGCTTGTGTCATTGGAGCAAACTGCTGATATCTGCTTTACTTCCAAACACTCCTTTATGTTCTTGTTAAACAGTAAAGTGCTTGTGAATTTGTGATGTTTATGTCATTAGTCCAGCCTGGCAGCAAGGAGATGGCAGTTAGAGCTTATTTAATATCGCATATTGTTAAACCATTAAACCTCAGAGGATGTCCGTGGGTTCACTAAGTGTGACTGTGTGGCTGGAAAGATGTCTAGATCAGCAGCAGTGAGATATCGAAGAGAATTCTGAGGCTTTTTGTCCATGTTTATCGGAGGTTGTTAGGTGTAATTAATGAGCTAATTGTCACATGGTTTGGAAATGAATTCAATCCATTTTATGAATAGGAAAAAGTGGGAAGCATCTATGTTAAACAAAAAATAATAATGACGTGTAGTGAGAAACAAAATGTAAGTTTTTTTATTTTTTGGAAGAAGAAGAAGAAAGTCCTGTATAGCCCCTGGTGCCCATTGGTGTTGGTGCTTATCCCTGGATTTTGATGACAGTCTACAACTCCCCATCAATAGGACATTAGACCATCACGGTTTTTGTAAATCATCGGAGGACTCAATTCTGGATGCGCTGCTCATTTAAACGTGACAGAAAAATGCTGCGTTGAACTGGGGTCCATGGACTGACCGGCGAGATCAAATCAAGGGCTTTTATGTGTCTGGACCCCGTGAGGGTGAACAAGGTTTTATTTATTTATTTGTTTGTAAAGCTTCATACCATTTTTTTTTCATCCGTGAGCTCATTAAAAGAATATTAGACATTAGATATTAATAAATATATGAAGTTTCATTTTTGCTTAAGCCCCGGTCACACAGCACTAACGAAAGACACCAAAGCCAAAACGAAACAAGAAATCTGGACTTGCGTTGACTTTCGGAGACATCGTTTAACTGTCATCCGGCTTCGTTTCTGTAGCTGGAGCTCCGTCAGAATTTTCAGACTGTTGAAAAATGTGAACGAATCCTGACGACAACTTCAATTCATCCGCATTCCGTTTTGCTTTCTGTCTTGATGGTTCCTCATCGTTTGCGTAGGTCCCGTACCTTCAGCGTTTCATTTGATCGTCGTCTAACTTCATCCAATCTCCCAAGTCCGACATCTTGCACAAACATTGATGGTATGTGAACAGATTAATAAGTTAGAGATCCGCTGAGCTGAATGTGATTCGTCCATGTTTGGGACGAAAAGCAACGTTTTCATACAGAAACAATAGCGGCAAGAACGTTTGATCAACTACTTTAACTATTTATGCACATTGCAGGCATCTCTGGCTGCAACGTGCATGTGCGTGCACACGTTTTTGTAGTGAAGACAAACCTGTTGTCAAGACAACGCAGCTGCAGGTGGCTGTGGAGAGCACAGACTCGCTGCAGAAATGATCACAACGTCATGGTTGCCGTTCACTTCGTTTTTCTTTTGTTAGTTTCGTTTTCATTTCGGTCTTTTATACGCGCTGCACTCATAGGTTTGTCGGGGATGGAAGAAGTGTTGGCTCATTCATTCACTTTTTCTCGACGATTTGTGGCTTTGTGACTTTTCTTCCTTCGTTCAGCTAACACTGTGTGCCATGTGACCAGTGTTGTAATAGTTGAGGTCTGTTTTGGTTTCAAGACCAGTCCCAAGACCACTTTAGGAAGGTCTCAGACGGGTCTCCTCTCACACTCAACCACGTTTTTACTCAGTCGTGTCTGTGTCTCAGATATAAAGGAATCAGGATTTTATTTCAAGACTGGTAAGGACCACAACAGTGAATTCACTAAATTACCGGCAGTCAGTAACATATAGATCAGGGGTATTCAACTGGTTGCAGAAAGGGCCAAGAGGGTGCAGGTTATCTTTGCAACCACCCACTCCACCAGGTGATTTCACTGATTAACTGATTCCATCTGCTCAAAGTGATGTTAATCAGTGGGTGGTTGCAAGGAAAACCTGCACTCGCTCGGCCCTTTCTGCAACCAGTTGAATACCCCTGATATTGATGCTGAGATGGTCAGACCTCTTTTGGAGCTGCCAAATTCATTCAAATACAAATTTTATTTTGTAAAACAGAGAAAGCTCTTGTCTGTAGTTTGCACTCTTTATTTATTGTTACTAAGCTTCAGTATTTTACATTTACATGTATTATTTCTAATATTGTTTGTACTAGCTGAAAGAGTACACAAATTTCAGTGTATTATCTTGAGTACCTGCAGTACATAACATTTTGTAGATTTAGATACGGTATGTACTTAGGAAATTGCATACATTTATGCAAGCACTGTTGTTGAAAAAATAACAAGCATTTGTATCATGTAGTAGAAGACAGCAAAGTAAAGTCTTAAGTAATTCAGACATTCTGGGCCTGATTTACTAAGATGCTACATAGCGAGTGCTAAATCGTGTGGGCTTTCCCAAGTTTTGCTTGTTGGGTTGGGGACTGTTTTGTGGCTGATCAAATACAGATGGTTCAATTGTTTTCTTTTCTTAGTGTTTGTTTGTTTGTATGTGGTTGCTTTTACGGGATTGTGGATTGTTCGGGTCAGCTGTACATATGGTTTGCATGTTGCACATTTTATTGGAACTGCATCATGCTGTTTGACACTGACACTGATCCAGCCCTGGTCTTGGCCTGGACTTGGTCTCATTTCCTCAAAGTCTTGATTTTGTCTCTGGCCTTTGCCATGATGTGGTCTTGGTTTAGGTAGTCTTGACTACAACATTGGGTTAATAACATTCCAGTAGTTTGTAGCCAATGGAGGTGTCATAGTGTTAGTTAATAGCGGGTCATCTGGTCTGGTCCTCAAACAAATAAATCTGTGCCAAGTCACTTACAAGACCTTATAATACTGAACTAAATGCTATAAAAATGTGATATCAACAGAAATTACACAACAGCCGGCAAGTGTGGTGAATAAAACATTTATAATGCCTTAGAGATGTCATAATCGTCTTCACTGGCACACAGCCCAAATTCATTATTTATCTCAGTGAATAAATAAATGGCTACAGATAGCCTGGGATTGAACCGACGAGCTGGTGGAAAATGCATTGCGCTTTAAACTTTCTCTCCCCAGTGAGCTACTAGTTTATGAAAATACGGAGTGTTTCTGAGTAAGTACCTCTTAGTGGTCGCATTTGGTTTACGAAAGTGAATCTAATGAGAGAAAGAGAGACGGTGTTGATTTTGACATAATATTTTGGATTAGTTTTAGTTATAGTCCTCTAAAATGTAGTCTAATTTTAGTCATTATTTAGTCATCTGAATTGTTTTAGTTTTACTGTAGTTTTACTCTAGGTTTTAGTTAGCTAAATCTACAGGAGATTTCGTTGACTAAAATCTTAGAATAATTACTTGATTAAACTAGAACAAAACTAAAACAATTCAGATGATGAAATTATGACTAAAACTAGACCACATTTTAGAGGACTATAAGTAAAAGTAATCCAAAATATGCTCTCAAAATGAACACTGTTAGTTGACGCTGTATTGATGATGGATTAGGAGCAGGTGTGGTTGTCACTGAGAGACTATTTCAGCACGCAAATGCACTAAATTGGAGAAATGAAACATTATTTTCTGATTCTGTTCTAAATCTTAAATAACGCATTCACAAGACCACAAAACCCAGCAGAAAGGATTTTGTGTGAATGTAGTTATATTTATGGTTTTGAAGTTACTTGTAGCTTGAAATGAGCTTGTTTGCTAAGAAATGAAAAATGAACGTGCTTGTTTTGATGTTTAAAAATTGCTGTCACCTCCTGTTATGTGTCAGCAGTGCGGTTTGAGCTGAATCCAGGACGAGAGTCAGATCAGATGCTTAGATCAGATGGCAAATTGGCGGTGGTTTTCCCTCTCATGAATGCTGCTCTAGTTTTTCACAAGCGTCACCTTTTTGTGAAGAGCGGAAGACACTCGGGCACAGTGACGATAGTGGCGTTTGGCACCTAGAACGCCGCATTCAACAGTCTTGGCAAAGACAGTGAAATGTGACAGCTGCAGTGACTCCTGAAGAGTGGGCGTGCAACAAAAACGACAAAAGAAAGCGGAGTGAGGGAGAGAGGGATGGGACTAAAAAAATAATAAAAAGCTGATTTGCTTATTTCCACTTTAACTAGCAGCGTTGAATAGACTTGTGTGTGAGAGTGTGCATGCGGGGTGTCCACAATAATTTGGACACTTGGTCTCTCTCCCTCCCACTGAGAGAGGGAGAGAGAGAAAGAGAGAGAGGGAGGGAGAATGAAAGAGAGAGAGGGAGAGTCGCATGCAGAGCGGAGCTGGGAGGAGAGGCAGAGCAGCACAGAGCTGTCACGCTGTGAGGATTGAGCGCCGAGTCATTTGAGTTTTTCTTTCGGAACCCCTCACGACCCCTCACATAATCATCAACACACAGATGGTCCAGTGTGTGTGAGTGCTGTTCCTCAGAGCGAGTGCTGAGTCAGGTTCAGGACCCAGACTCTTTTGGACTGTCACAGAGTTTGGATTCAGCCTCGTTGGGATTTGGGCTCAGGATCCCAGACTTTGGATTCTGATTGTGTGTGTGTTGTTCTTGCCACTGAGACTCTGAGTCCAGAGCAGTGTGTGAGTGATGAGGAGGATGGCTTTGCTGGTGACACAAGTCCTCCTCGCCCTGCTCGGGGTCACGTTAACGGAGGCATGGAGAACATCACAACCCAGACTGCAGTTCACGTATTCCGGTAAGAGGCAACTTTGTCTTCTTCATCGTTTTGCCTGCGTTTCCTCACGCGTTTGTTTACAGTCTGTGGAGGCAGAAATCCACTGCAGGGGAGGTGAGGAAAAAAGGAACAGTGCAAGAAAAACCGAATCCATCACCCAACAGGAACGTCAGCGTTATTCAGACAGAAAAACAACACATTTTGCACAATGTTGCAAATTGATGTTTGTGCAAACTGCAGTTTGAATTTTGCATTGATTTTTATCCACTAACGTGTAGCACATGTGCAGCCAGTCTCCTCTGTGTCAGCCTGATCCCGTCAGATTTCAGAAGCTAAGCACTGCAGGATCTGGTTAGTACTTGGATAGAGACCTCTTTGGAACACCATCGGCTGTGTGTGTTTCTCCAGGTAAAACTGGAGTTGCGTCAGAAAGGGCATCCGGTGTAAAACTTGTGCCAAATACCAATGCAGATCTGGCTGTGTCTGCTGTGGTAACCCCGAACAAAACAGGAGCAGCCGAATGGACAACAACAACGTGTAGCACACGTGTTTGCTTATGTTGCACTGAAGGAATTATTTTTTTTTTTTATTTCCTTCCTAGAGGGTATTTGGTGTAAAATTTGTGCCACATTGACTGGTGGATCCCAAGAAAAAAAAACAAAAACAAAAAACAGGAGAAAAACAAACTGATTAACTTTGTTTGTTTGGCCATGAGACTCAAAAAAGTTCTCTGTAAAATCCATCAAGAAGAAAACCTGATTGATGATTGTTGTTGATCAGGTTTTCGATGTTTTTTTTATGGCATCATGAGGTGGAGCACTGTTCAATATGTCCATAGATTTAATTAAAAACAGACACAGTAATCTTGAAGAAACCTTCACGTTAATCAGCACACAGGAAGCTCTGTTCTGACAGAAAACACTGCTGCTGTGTGGCTGCTGTGAGAACTGCATATTTTTAAAGTTATATATTTTTATAGCTTTTTCTGCTTTTAATAGTTGCATCGACAAACCAGATTTTTATTTATTCTCATAAATGTAAACCAGTGAGAGTGTGATTGTCTGCATTCATTAAAACATTCAAACAAAGATAAACATGACACCAATATTCACAACTGCTGTGCTTGTCAGGAGAAATCTGGCCCTTCCTGCAAACTTTTGTATCTTAAAACTCAAGAACCGTAGAAGTCTCAAAATGGAAATTTTTATACATTAATACTGGGAGGTCAAAGCTGTGCGTGCCAAAAAATCATGCATTTCTGACATTTATAAATGCCTTTTTTTAATCACACCAGTACAGATATGTACTCATGCTCAAACGTCTTAACGTTAAAAGTTAAATCAACTTTAATAATATGTTGAATCAATGGTCACGTGATTTCCAAAACCTGGGCCGACAGACAAAACCCAACATACAATTCTATCCTTTGTCCTTATGAGCAACTTAGTTGTTTGAAGCTTTAACTGTTTTTAAAAGAGTTAATATAACTCACAGTGTAGTCGAAGTTAGAATACTTTTGTGACATTTCCTAAAATTCTTGATAATATTTTTGAGATCAGAGTTAAAATTACTCAGAGTTAAAATGATAAAACTCCCCCTAAGTATTTAGGTCGCATGAAAAAACTAAGATAAATATTGGACTTCTATCTGGTAGAACAAAAGGAAATGCCAGTTAAACAGTTGTGAGTGCATCTTTAAATGTTACTCCACCTTTTATTTATTGCTGTCAAGTTACCATGGCGACATTGCAGCGTCTCCCGTTGTTCCTGATCATGTTCCGATCACGAGCCCCTACAGTTAAAAGTGATTGAGTTTTATTGGCCGGGGCTTTGCCGTCTTTACACGGGCAGGTGGTGGCACATGGGGGTGCTGTTGCTTTAATTTGGACCATCTTTTGTGGGATGATTGACAGCCAGCGAAAAACTGTTGAAAAACGGTTCAAATTTGAAATTTGTGTATATAGGGGATATTTTAGAATGGCTCTATTGAGTTTTGGTTAACTTATGGTTACTTTGACTCACTAATATAAAGTCATATCACATTTCTGCTGGTCATGTGACCTTTGACCTTGGGTGACCTTGAAAGGTCAACTTGGAGTTGGTGCTAAAAAGTGTAAAGACCAGATATTTTACTCTCTGAGTGCCCCATCAGAAATATCTAATAACAATCTGATGTTTGAGGGATGTTTTCTCTCGGTCGCTCCGTCTAATTTCCGCAGTTTTATTAAAAGCCGATTAAAACTTAAACCAGTTTATCAGAAGAGGTTTTGTGGAGGTCGGTGGCTTGTAAACAGGGAATTGTTGAAAACATTTCAATTCCTTTCTGTAGCTGTCCCATACATCTCTCATGTTCTCTCTTCACCCCCTCCCCCCCCCCCCCCCCCACACACACACACATATGCAGTTGACAGAACTTAACACCACTTTTTCCTTATTTACTCATTGTTCTCGTCTATTAATGGCAGCACACTCCCGTGTGACACATAGTGTCAATGTGTTTTTGTCTCTGTAGTCTTCTGTGGAATTAAGTTTCCTGCAGTCATCTACTTTGGAAGTGAAATCTCACTCAGCATGAGCTCTTTCAGAAGAGACATTTGTGAAAGTATTCATTTGGCTGTCTGAAGTCATAAAGGAATAAATGTGTAATTACATTCTTAAATGACATATTCAGCATTAAATAAAAAAGTCAGAGAGTGCTGTTAAAGCTGTGCCAAGCCTTAATTAAATGAGCTTTACAATGTTTTTACAAGTTTCAGTTTCATCACCTCATATATTTTGTGGCTTTTTACCAAACGCGTCTAAATGGCGGCCTGCAGGGGAGGAGCTCGCCAGCGTTTTCCATCAGGCGCGCCTTTGGAATGAATTCAGCTCGAACCAACACTGCACGGTGAACGTGAGATGGGAAACGAGAAAAAAGGTCTCACGTTATCACTGTGTGGAGTGGCACCTAGGTGGCGCCCTCAGCCATCAGCCATTAGGTAATATGGGACGTTAATGTGCCCGCGTGCTGCACGTATGGTTTCATCAGAATGAAGGAGAAGCTAAACATCTGCACCTTCTCACTTTCAAATTAAAATCAGGTTTGAGGCGTTAAATAAATTTGTTTCCGCTTCCATGTAAGAAAACACATTCTTGCGTATCAACACAAAGGTTCTGTGAAGGAACAAGCATACGACCGCCGTTGGCCTAGAAAACACAGAGAAGCCTTTTTGGATGGTCTTAAGTGGGAATTTAGCTCTAATGAAATCTGAATGTGAAGAGCTGCTGCTGAGCACACGTGCATGAAGTGTGCTTGTGCACGTGAGCAAAAGAATGTGTGTGTGTGCTGCCGTCAAACCCATATATCACTTTTTGTAATGATTTGGTTTATTGATCTCAGGAAGTCCAGTGTGATGAGATGTTGAGCTACTGGAGTCGATGATTTCTGAACAAAATGCTGCTGCAGATGAAGACGGTTTCGTCCACCAGACAACCCGTCTGACACCTGTGAGCCATTAAGTGTAAACTTGCTCTATGGAATTTTATAGACTCCGATCAACACCTGCAGATCTGAACTGCTGTAACACTTCTAAAGAGCTTCACTCACGTGCTCTTCTGTTCACACATCTGTGCACTGCTGATGTGCCCGATGGACAGAGAACATCTGTGTGTAACATCATCCAGATGTAACACAGCGTTGGCTTATAGCGTTTGTAAAGCAATTTTCAGCTTTGTTTGGAATGCCACAGTCTGATAAGTGACGGTGGTGAAATGTCAGTGGCTCAACAAAAGCTCCAGGATTCAAACTGGAACATAGCGATGATGCGTTCACGTCGGTGCGAGATGTTAATGTGGGTTGTTATGGTGACTCCTGCGCTGAACAATGTGCGAGGATTTTGGAGTGGAGCACCACAGACTAAAACAGTTAAATGTGGTCTATTAAACATTAGGTCTCTCTCTTCTAAGTCCCTGTTGGTAAATGATATAATAATTGATCAACATATTGATTTATTCTGCCTTACAGAAACCTGGTTACAGCAGGATGAATATGTTAGTTTAAATGAGTCAACACCCCCGAGTCACACTAACTGCCAGAATGCTCGTAGCACGGGCTGAGGCGGAGGATTAGCAGCAATCTTCCATTCCAGCTTATTAATTAATCAAAAACCCAGACAGAGCTTTAATTCATTTGAAAGCTTGACTCTTAGTCTTGTCCATCCAAATTGGAAGTCCCAAAAACCAGTTTTATTTGTTATTATCTATTGTCCACCTGGTCGTTACTGTGAGTGCTTAGCTCAGATAAGATAATTATAGTGGGCGATTTTAACATCCACACAGATGCTGAGAATGACAGTCTCAGCACTGCATTTAATCTATTATTAGACTCAATTGGCTTTGCTCAAAATGTAAATGAGTCCACCCACCACTTTAATCATATCTTAGATCTTGTTCTGACTTATGGTATGGAAATTGAAGACTTAACCGTATTCCCTGAAAACTCCCTTCTGTCTGATCATTTCTTAATAACATTTACATTTACTCTGATGGACTACCCAGCAGTGGGGAATAAGTTTCATTACACTAGAAGTCTTTCAGAAAGCGCTGTAACTAGGTTTAAGGATATGATTCCTTCTTTATGTTCTCTAATGCCATATACCAACACAGTGCAGAGTAGCTACCTAAACTCTGTAAGTGAGATAGAGTATCTCGTCAATAGTTTTACATCCTCATTGAAGACAACTTTGGATGCTGTAGCTCCTCTGAAAAAGAGAGCTTTAAATCAGAAGTGCCAGACTCCATGGTATAACTCACAAACTCGCAGCTTAAAGCAGATAACCCGTAAATTGGAGAGGATTATAATATTATATAATTGAAGAAAATAAGAACAACCCCAGGTTTCTTTTCAGCACTGTAGCCAGGCTGACAAAGAGTCAGAGCTCTATTGAGCCGAGTATTCCTTTAACTTTAACTAGTAATGACTTCATGACTTTCTTTGCTAATAAAATTTTAACTATTAGAGAAAAAATTACTCATAACCATCCCAAAGACGTATCGTTATCTTTGGCTGCTTTCAGTGATGCCGGTATTTGGTTAGACTCTCTCCGATTGTTCTGTCTGAGTTATTTTCATTAGTTACTTCCTCCAAACCATCAACATGTCTATTAGACCCCATTCCTACCAGGCTGCTCAAGGAAGCCCTACCATTAATTAATGCTTCGATCTTAAATATGATCAATCTATCTTTATTAGTTGGCTATGTACCACAGGCTTTTAAGGTGGCAGTAATTAAACCATTACTTAAAAAGCCATCACTTGACCCAGCTATCTTAGCTAATTATAGGCCAATCTCCAACCTTCCTTTTCTCTCAAAAATTCTTGAAAGGGTAGTTGTAAAACAGCTAACTGATCATCTGCAGAGGAATGGTCTATTTGAAGAGTTTCAGTCAGGTTTTAGAATTCATCATAGTACAGAAACAGCATTAGTGAAGGTTACAAATGATCTTCTTATGGTCTCAGACAGTGGACTCATCTCTGTGCTTGTTCTGTTAGCCCTCAGTGCTGCTTTTGATACTGTTGACCATAAAATTTTATTACAGAGATTAGAGCATGCCATAGGTATTAAAGGCACTGCACTGCGGTGGTTTGAATCATATTTATCTAATAGATTACAATTTGTTCATGTAAATGGGGAATCTTCTTCACAGACTAAGGTTAATTATGGAGTTCCACAAGGTTCTGTGCTAGGACCAATTTTATTCACTTTATACATGCTTCCCTTGGGCAGTATTATTAGACAGCATTGCTTAAATTTTCATTGTTACGCAGATGATACCCAGCTTTATCTATCCATGAAGCCAGAGGACACACACCAATTAGCTAAACTGCAGGAATGTCTTACAGACATAAAAACATGGATGACCTCTAATTTCCTGCTTTTAAACTCAGATAAATGATGCACTGAGTGTTTCTTTCTCTTTTTGCTCTGTATGCACCACTCTGCATTTAATCATTAGTGACTGATCTCTGCTGTCTTCCACAGCATGTCTTTTTCCTGGTTCTCTCCCTCAGCCCCAACCAGTCCCAGCAGAAGACTGCCCCTCCCTGAGCCTGGTTCTGCTGGAGGTTTCTTCCTGTTAAAAGGGAGTTTTCCTTCCCACTGTTGCCAAGTGCTTGCTCACAGGGGGTCGTTTTGACCGTTGGCGTTTTTCCGTAATTATTGTATGGCCTTGCCTTACAATATAAAGCGCCTTGGGGCAACTGTTTGTTGTGATTTAGCGCTATATAAATAAAATTGATTTGATTTGATTTGATTTGGAGACCAGTGCTCAGATTGTGCACTACTACACAAGGGGATAGTTAAGAGTCTAGAGGTTTGAGTGACAGCCCTGTGACCAGAAGATCCTCGGTTTGATTCCACATCTGACATGAAAATCACTAAAGTCCTTCCCAGTGTGCAGTTGAACGCCTCAAACTGGTGCGAGTGAATAAATGTGAAGCATCACTGCGATGCACTGGACACATTCCAGATAGATGACTTCTAGTTAGGCAATTAAAAAAAGGATTATATTTTAACAAATATGCACGGTTGTCTTTTACTTTGAAAAATTCAGTAGATGTTGAAAATTTTCTTCTGATTGGTTGGGGTGTGTTTAGGGTTCATGTTAATATTTATGGCTTAGGGTTAATATTTGACCTCTTTATTGTTAGATTTCTCTGTCTGGAATGAAACGCAGACTAAACCTGTTTATTAACTTCTGCTTTATTCTGTTTCAACACCAGAGGGTGCAAATCAGAAGGAACGTTTGGAAACATTATTTTCTAAACCATTCATGAGGTAGTGAGACCCAGTTATTGCAATGCCTGATGTCATCATATGGAGCAACACGCAGGTGTTGTGAAGGCTTCGATACGTTCCGGAGCACTGAGTGACCACAATGGAAAGAGTTTTTTTTGTGTCATCCCTGCTTATGTATGTGTTACAAGTATGTTTGCTTAATAAAATCAATCAATGGGACAGATCAGTGTTGGGAAAGTGTAGGAGCACGGACCCACAACAGGGGGCGCAAATGAACGGACAATGGATAAAGCCAAATACAACACTTTACTGTTGTGAAAATGCACAACAACAACAGATTACAATAGTGAATGAAGTCAAATACAAGATGTCATGTGGGCAGGCTCGAAGATAGGAGACATCAGTCCGAAGTCGAACCGGAACCACACGATTTCCTCCGCCACCGAACCCCGGGAATACTGGAGCCGCCAAGTCCCGAACTCCCAGGTGGCCACTGCCTCCGCGTGTCGGATCTGGTACTGCTGGCGAGGAGCAAACACAGTTAGATGTGGGTGCGTGTGCACCCAGCAACACGTAAGGTGGGAAACCACCTCCACCTCTCGTCGAAAAAAGGAACAGAATGAATACTGTCCAACTCACACAAGTAACAGATATTCCTGTCAACAAACACAGTCAGCTGAGAATATTACCTCCTTAGTAGAGCGATATCTCGGCAATCAGGTGGAGATGCCGTCTTGCTGATATACCTCTGTAGATCTGGTGATTGATGACAGCTGTCGTCGGTGATAAGTGACAGCTGTCACCCCGGCTGCTCCTGTGAGGCGGCAGCGCCCTCTGGTGCCTGGAGCCCGCACTCCAGGCAGGGCGCCCTCTGGTGGTGGTGGGCCAGCAGTACCTCCTCTTCAGCGGCCCACACAACAGATCAGTGTTTGCATCTCTAATTTATAGTACAGACAAAAACTTCTGGTGTCATCCCTAGCCAGACGTTCTGTCTGTTCTTTAATCCAGTTTTACTTTTGTTCTGTTGTAGATTTCATCCTTTGTTTGCCCATGTAGTTGGCATCATGTTCCTCCCCACAGGAGCGAGCTTACTGTATCTTGTTAGCTGACACTGACATGAAAGTGAGTGTCAGATAGTGTCAGAACTACATAGGTTGGAGTTCAAATTGCTCGGCAGGTGTCATTTGGCTCTAATTTGTCACTTCAGTGGATCTTCCTGTGCCAACAGGCGGTCCACTCGACCATGAAGCTGTGACGGGTGAAGGACCAGACAAATGTGTCTGGATGCACAGCCCTCCACACTCACACCGACTGAACCTTGTAACACCTTCAGAGTTGTGTTGGGTGTCTTGGTGGCTTCCCTCACTTGTCTTTTTGGTACACGTTGACTCGGTTGTGGATGGCGTGCTGTGCCTTACTTTTCCATTTCTTAATGGAATAAGTGAACTCCAAGAGACACTAGAAAAGGACGACCACCCCCAGAGTGAAATCCATATCGACGGGGGTTTTAATGCACCACATCAGCATATGGGATCAGTAATAAGTCCAGATATTGACAACGTAAATTTAAAAAGTACATAAATGAGTGACACTTTAGGTGCATAACTTTGAATTTTGATATGTGTTGTGTCTTTACCTTCTTGCTGCAGTGGTTCAGATGTTGTAATTGTTTAAAGGTCTTCACATCGACCAAACAACCTCACGTCTGAGAGAACAGCTTTAAATACTTATAACCACGTTTAGCTCCATTCTTCCTTCTTTCTCTCTCTGTGTTCACTCAGACTTGGTGTTGACATGGAAGAGTGTGTTTAATGTAATGAGCTCATTATGAAGCCACTCAGGGATTGTAGTGTGATTGTCATGATGATAGATGGTAATTAGCGATAATGTTTCAGTACCACACACACACACACACACACACACACACACACACACACACACACACACACACACACACACACACACACACACACACACACACACACACACACACACACACATTGCTGGGTTACTTTGTGCCATAAGGGTCTTTTCTGTTCGCAGTCTGCTCTGGACTGGTAATGGTGTGGAGTTTGGACAGCAAATATAGACGAGTGTTTGTCCATCGCAGCTACATTGTGTAGACATTAACTAAGAAACAATACATGCCATCAATTTGTAAGTCGAAAAATACAGAAAAAAAAGCATAATAAGCATGAATTATTTAGTGTGTGCTTCATCATATAAATGCAAATTATTGGTTGAGTTAATAGGGTTTTAAAAAGGAATAGTTTGCACCATGTGTCGTGCTTTGTTGTCACGTTACAGGGTAACATATGTCACATCTTCACTTAGCCTGGAAAAAGAGTCTGTTGCTCTATAAAAAAGCCCTCCGTAAAGCTAGGACATCTTTCTACTCATCACTAATTGAAGAAAATAAGAACAACCCCAGGTTTCTTTTCAGCACTGTAGCCAGGCTGACAAAGAGTCAGAGCTCTATTGAGCTGAGTATTCCATTAACTTTAACTAGTAATGACTTCATGACTTTCTTAGCTAACAAAATTTTAACTATTAGAGAAAAAATTACTCATAACCATCGCAAAGACGTATCGTTATCTTTGGCTGCTTTCAGTGATGCCGGTATTTGGTTAGACTCTTTCTCTCCGATTGTTCTGTCTGAGTTATTTTCATTAATTACTTCATCCAAACCATCAACATGTTTATTAGACCCCATTCCTACCAGGCTGCTCAAGGAAGCCCTACCATTATTTAATGCTTCGATCTTAAATATGATCAATCTATCTTTGTTAGTTGGCTATGTACCACAGGCTTTTAAGGTGGCAGTAATTAAACCATTACTTAAAAAGCCATCACTTGACCCAGCTATCTTAGCTAATTATAGGCCAATCTCCAACCTTCCTTTTCTCTCAAAAATTCTTGAAAGGGTAGTTGTAAAACAGCTAACTGATCATCTGCAGAGGAATGGTCTATTTGAAGAGTTTCAGTCAGGTTTTAGAATTCATCATAGTACAGAAACAGCATTAGTGAAGGTTACAAATGATCTTCTTATGGCCTCGGACAGTGGACTCATCTCTGTGCTTGTTCTGTTAGACCTCAGTGCTGCTTTTGATACTGTTGACCATAAAATTTTATTACAGAGATTAGAGCATGCCATAGGTATTAAAGGCACTGCGCTGCGGTGGTTTGAATCATATTTGTCTAATAGATTACAATTTGTTCATGTAAATGGGGAATCTTCTTCACAGACTAAAGTTAATTATGGAGTTCCACAAGGTTCTGTGCTAGGACCAATTTTATTCACTTTATACATGCTTCCCTTAGGCAGTATTATTAGACAGTATTGCTTAAATTTTCATTGTTACGCAGATGATACCCAGCTTTATCTATCCATGAAGCCAGAGGACACACACCAATTAGCTAAACTGCAGGATTGTCTTACAGACATAAAGACATGGATGACCTCTAATTTCCTGCTTTTAAACTCAGATAAAACTGAAGTTGTTGTACTTGGCCCCACAAATCTTAGAAACATGGTGTCTAACCAGATCCTTACTCTGGATGGCATTACCCTGACCTCTAGTAATACTGTGAGAAATCTTGGAGTCATTTTTGATCAGGATATGTCATTCAAAGCGCATATTAAACAAATATGTAGGACTGCTTTTTTGCATATACGCAATATCTCTAAAATCAGAAAGGTCTTGTCTCAGAGTGATGCTGAAAAACTAATTCATGCATTTATTTCCTCTAGGCTGGACTATTGTAATTCATTATTATCAGGTTGTCCTAAAAGTTCCCTAAAAAGCCTTCAGTTAATTCAAAATGCTGCAGCTAGAGTACTGACGGGGACTAGAAGGAGAGAGCATATCTCACCCATATTGGCCTCTCTTCATTGGCTTCCTGTTAATTCTAGAATAGAATTTAAAATTCTTCTTCTTACTTATAAGGTTTTGAATAATCAGGTCCCATCTTATCTTAGGGACCTCGTAGTACCATATCACCCCAATAGAGCGCTTCGCTCTCAGACTGCAGGCTTACTTGTAGTTCCTAGGGTTTGTAAGAGTAGAATGGGAGGCAGAGCCTTCAGCTTTCATGCTCCTCTCCTGTGGAACCAGCTCCCAATTCAGATCAGGGAGACAGACACCCTCTCTACTTTTAAGATTAGGCTTAAAACTTTCCTTTTTGCTAAAGCTTATAGTTAGGGCTGGATCAGGTGACCCTGAACCATCCCTTAGTTATGCTGCTATAGACGTAGACTGCTGGGGGGTTCCCATGATGCACTGTTTCTTTCTCTTTTTGCTCTGTATGCACCACTCTGCATTTAATCATTAGTGATCGATCTCTGCTCCCCTCCACAGCATGTCTTTTTCCTGGTTCTCTCCCTCAGCCCCAACCAGTCCCAGCAGAAGACTGCCCCTCCCTGAGCCTGGTTCTGCTGGAGGTTTCTTCCTGTTAAAAGGGAGTTTTTCCTTCCCACTGTAGCCAAGTGCTTGCTCACAGGGGGTCGTTTTGACCGTTGGGGTTTTACATAATTATTGTATGGCCTTGCCTTACAATATAAAGCGCCTTGGGGCAACTGTTTGTTGTGATTTGGCGCTATATAAAAAAATTGATTGATTGACATGCCATAGAATCCAGTGGACGTTGACATTGTTTGACCTTTACCTTGTAGACCAAACATTCAACACAGTCAAAACTATTCCATTTATTAATCCTATTAGTTCAACGTTGATATTTTTGCCTCATAACTCCATAACATTCAATCACAGATAGTCCAAACGATACCTTTCTGGAATCTTTGTGATCAGACACATAATGTGGTATAGCTTTCAATATGATTGGAACATTTTTAAATTTTGACCCCTGTGCAATTCTTCAGTTGACTCCCCCCCCCCCGCCGGCCTATTGAAAATTCAAGTGGATACTCAGTTTTTTCAAAGACTAACATCTAAGGATTATGTGTGCCAATTTTTGTGCTTGTTTCCAGAAATGAACAATTGTTACAGTATCTGCTCCACTAGTCATGGAGAAAACATGATGCCCACCATGTGGGCAAATATGGGATGAAGTATACAACAGAACAGTAAAGTAAAACTGGAATTAAAGAATGGATACAATTTTACATTAGTGCTACATATTGATGATGGTCAGCATGAAATACTGTTCAAGAACATTTAAGAACCTGTTATAGAACATTGTTCTAGAGTCTATCCAACATGGGCATCTGCTGGACTTTTCAAAAACATATTCAGCATAACCGTATCACATTCTAATTTTTATGCCCATGCTCAGTGAAGTTGGGCAGCATTATGTTCTCCTCCTTCTTTCCAGTTGTCTGTCCTGGCATCCATTTGTCAATATTTTGATTCCAAACAATATGTAGAGAATGTTTTGTGGTGGGGGAGACTAGAGTAAGGTTACTTTTGAATATACACCACAGTACAACCCCTGGCAATAATTACAGAATCACCGGCCTCGGAGGATGTTCATTCAGTTGTTTAATTTTGCTGAAAAAAAGCAGATCACAGACATGAGACAAAACTAAAGTCATTTCAAATGGCAACTTTCTGGCTTTAAGAAACACTATAAGAAATCAGGAAAAAAAATTGTGGCAGTCAGTAACAGTTACTTTTTTAGACCAAGCAGAGGGAAAAAAATATGGACTCACTCAATTCTGAAGAATAAATTATGGAATCGCCCTGTAATTTTCATCCCCAAAACTAACACCTGCATCACATCAGATCTGCTCATTAGTCTGCATCTAAAAAGGAGTGATCACACCTTGGAGAGCTGTTGCACCAAGTGGACTGACATGAATCATGGCTCCAACACGAGAGATGTCAACTGAAACAAAGGAGAGGATTATCAAACTCTTAAAAGAGGGTAAATCATCACGCAATGTTGCAAAAGATGTTGGTTGTTCACAGTCAGCTGTGTCTAAACTCTGGACCAAATACAAACAACATGGGAAGGTTGTTAAAGGCAAACATACTGGTAGACCAAGGAAGACATCAAAGCGTCAAGACAGCAAACTTAAAGCAATATGTCTCAAGAATCGAAAATGCACAACAAAACAAAAGAGGAACGAATGGGAGGAAACTGGAGTCAACGTCTGTGACCGAACTGTAAGAAACCGCCTAAAGGAAATGGGATTTACATACAGAAAAGCTAAATGAAAGCCATCATTAACACCTAAACAGAAAAAAAACAAGGTTACAATGGGCTAAGGAAAAGCAATCATGGACTGTGGATGACTGGATGAAAGTCATATTCAGTGATGAATCTCGAATCTGCATTGGGCAAGGTGATGATGCTGGAACTTTTGTTTGGTGCCCTTCCAATGAGATTTATAAAGATGACTGCCTGAAGAGAACATGTAAATTTCCACAGTCATTGATGATATGGGGCTGCATGTCAGGTAAAGGCACTGGGGAGATGGCTGTCATTACATCATCAATAAATGCACAAGTTTACGTTGATATTTTGGACACTTTTTTTATCCCATCAATTGAAAGGATGTTTGGGGATGATGAAATCATTTTTCAAGATGATAATGCTTCTTGCCATAGAGCAAAAACTGTGAAAACATTCCTTGCAAAAAGACACATAGGGTCAATGTCATGGCCTGCAAATAGTCCGGATCTTAATCCAATTGAAAATCTTTGGTGGAAGTTGAAGAAAATGGTCCATGACAAGGCTCCAACCTGCAAAGCTGATCTGGCAACAGCAATCAGAGAAAGTTGGAGCCAGATTGATGAAGAGTACTGTTTGTCACTCATTAAGTGACAAACTTAATGACTCTATTTTTCATCTTTTTACAACAGATTATGTGGGTGTTACACAAATGGTCTCAGTGAGCTTTCGTTGCACAGCCAGGAGCATTCTGTGACATATGCACTTGACATATTGACTTCCTGTTCCGGAGCACAGCGGTGTTCTGCTGTATCTGTTAGCTGTTTGAACTGAGCTGTTTGAGTTCTTTGAATTAACAGTCTTTTTCAAGACTTTTTTACTTTTTTACTTTTTTTTACTTTTTCACCGTGCTCCAACGCCTAAGGAAGACCTCTAACGGTCGAAGCATCGCGACGGAGCTCTTTTATCAGCTGGCCTTCATCAGCGTTGGCAGGCTAACTAGCTTGCTAACGCTTTCGTTTTTATTTTTGTTTTATTTTTTAGCACTGTTGTCGTGCTGCTCCACAGCTTGCCTAGTGGATTTTTATTTTATTTTAGCACTGTTGTCGTGTGTTACCTGTGCTGCTCCACAGCCTGTTCAGTGGATTTTTATTTTATTTTTTAGCACTGTTGTCGTGTGTTACCTGTGCTGCTCTACAGCCTGTTCAGTGGATTTTTATTTTATTTTAGCACTGTTGTCGTGTGTTACCTGTGCTGCTCCACAGCCTGTTCAGTGGATTTTTATTTTATTTTTTAGCACTGTTGTCGTGCGTTACCTGTGCTGTTCCACAGCCTGTCCAGTGGATTTTTATTTTATTTTTTACCACTGTTGTCGTGTGTTACCTGTGCTGCTCCACAGCCTGTCCAGTGGATTTTTATTTTATTTTTTGGCACTGTTGTCGTGTGTTACCTGCGCTGCTCCACAGCCTGTTCAGTGGATTTTTGTTTTGTTTTTCGGCACTGTTGTCGTGCGTTACCTGTGCTGCTCCACAGCCTGTCCAGTGGATTTTTATTTTATTTTTTGGCACTGTTGTCGTGCGTTACCTGTGCTGCTCCACAGCCTGTCCAGTGGATTTTGATTTTGATTTTATTTTTTTTAGCACTGTTGTCGTGTGTTACCTGTGCTGCTCCACAGCCTGTCTAGTGGATTTTTATTTTATTTTTTACCACTGTTGTCGTGTGTTACCTGTGCTGCTCCGCAGCCTGTCCAGTGGATTTTTATTTATTTATTTATTTATTTTTTATTTATTTTTTTTTTTTTTAGCACTGTTGTCGTGCGTTACCTGTGCTGCTCCACAGCCTGTCCAGTGGATTTTTATTTTATTTTTTAGCACTGTTGTCGTGCGTTACCTGTGCTGCTCCACAGCCTGTCCAGTGGATTTTTATTTTATTTTTTACCACTGTTGTCGTGCGTTACCTGTGCTGCTCCACAGCCTGTCCAGTGGATTTTGATTTTTATTTTATTTTTTTTTGGCGCTGTTGTCGTGCGTTGCCTGTGCTGCTCCACAGCCTGTCCAGTGGATTTTTATTTTATTTTTTGGCACTGTTGTCGTGTGTTACCTGCGCTGCTCCACAGCCTGTTCAGTGGATTTTTGTTTTGTTTTTTGGCACTGTTGTCGTGCGTTACCTGTGCTGCTCCACAGCCTGTCCAGTGGATTTTTATTTTATTTTTTGGCACTGTTGTCGTGCGTTACCTGTGCTGCTCCACAGCCTGTCCAGTGGATTTTGATTTTGATTTTATTTTTTTTTAGCACTGTTGTCGTGTGTTACCTGTGCTGCTCCACAGCCTGTCTAGTGGATTTTTATTTTATTTTTTACCACTGTTGTCGTGTGTTACCTGTGCTGCTCCGCAGCCTGTCCAGTGGATTTTAATTTTTTTTTTTTTTTTTAGCACTGTTGTCGTGCGTTACCTGTGCTGCTCCACAGCCTGTCCAGTGGATTTTTATTTTATTTTTTAGCACTGTTGTCGTGCGTTACCTGTGCTGCTCCACAGCCTGTCCAGTGGATTTTTATTTTATTTTTTAGCACTGTTGTCGTGCGTTACCTGTGCTGCTCCACAGCCTGTCCAGTGGATTTTTATTTTTATTTTATTTTTTTTTGGCGCTGTTGTCGTGCGTTGCCTGTGCTGCTCCACAGCCTGTCTAGTGGATTTTTATTTTGTTTTAGCACTGTTGTCATGCGTTGCCTGTGCTGCTCCACAGCCTGTCCAGTGGATTTTTATTTTTATTTTATTTTATTTTTTAGCACTGTTGTTGTGCGTTACCTGTGCTGCTCCACAGCCTGTCTAGTGGATTTTTATTTTGTTTTAGCACTGTTGTCGTGCGTTACCTGTGCTGCTCCACAGCCTGTCCAGTGGATTTTGATTTAGCACTGTTGTCGTGCGTTACCTGTGCTGCTCCACAGCCTGTCCAGTGGATTTTTATTTTGTTTTAGCACTGTTGTCGTGCGTTGCCTGTGCTGCTCCACAGCCTGTCCAGTGGATTTTTATTTTTATTTTATTTTTTAGCACTGTTGTCGTGCGTTACCTGTGCTGCTCCACAGCCTGTCTAGTGGATTTTTATTTTATTTTAGCACTGTTGTCGTGCGTTACCTGTGCTGCTCCACAGCCTGTCTAGTGTCGGATTCCCTGTTTGGGAATCCGCTAGCTTAGCGTAGCTACTAGCTCTTAGCCGTTTTAGCATGGCGGCTTCTCCTGTCTCTCCCGTACTTTTCTGCTCTGGGTGTGAAATGTTTAGTTATTCCTCGGCCTCTTTTAGCAGTAACGGTACTTGTAATAAGTGCAGCTTATTCGTAACTTTGGAGGCCAGGCTGGGCGAATTGGAGGCTCGGCTCCGCACCGTGGAAAATTCTACAGCTAGCCAGGCCCCTGTAGTCGGTGCGGACCAAGGTAGCTTAGCCGCCGTTAGTTCCCCCCTGGCAGACCCCGTGCAGTCGGGAAGGCAGGCTGACTGGGTGACTGTGAGGAGGAAGCGTAGCCCTAAACAGAAGCCCCGTGTACACCGTCAACCCGTTCACATCTCTAACCGTTTTTCCCCACTCGACGATACACTCGCCGAGGATCAAACTCTGGTTATTGGCGACTCTGTTTTGAGAAATGTGAAGTTAGCGACACCAGCAACCATTGTCAATTGTCTTCCGGGGGCCAGAGCAGGCAACATCGAAGGACATTTGAAATTGCTGGCTAAGGCTAAGCGTAAATTTGGTAAGATTGTAATTCACGTCGGCAGTAATGACACTCGGTTACGTCAATCGGAGGTCACTAAAATTAACATTGAATCGGTGTGTAACTTTGCAAAAACAATGTCGGACTCTGTTGTTTTCTCTGGGCCCCTCCCCAATCAGACCGGGAGTGACATGTTTAGCCGCATGTTCTCCTTGAATTGCTGGCTGTCTGAGTGGTGTCCAAAAAATGAGGTGGGCTTCATTGATAATTGGCAAAGCTTCTGGGGAAAACCTGGTCTTGTTAGGAGAGACGGCATCCATCCCACTTTAGAGGGAGCAGCTCTCATTTCTAGAAATCTGGCCAATTTTTTGGGATCCTCCAAACTGTGACTGTCTAGCGTTGGGACCAGGAGGCAGAGCTGTGGTCTTATACACCTCTCTGCAGCTTCTCTCCCCCTGCCATCCCCCTATTACCCCATCCCCGTAGAGACGGTGCCTGCTCCCAGACCACCAATAACTAGCAAAAATCTATTTAAGCATAAAAATTCAAAAAGAAAAAATAATATAGCACCTTCAATTGCACCACAGACTAAAACAGTTAAATGTGGTCTATTAAACATTAGGTCTCTTTCTTCTAAGTCCCTGTTGGTAAATGATATAATAATTGATCAACGTATTGATTTATTCTGCCTAACAGAAACTTGGTTACAGCAGGATGAATATGTTAGTTTAAATGAGTCAACACCCCCGAGTCACACTAACTGTCAGAATGCTCGTAGCACGGGCCGGGGCGGAGGATTAGCAGCAATCTTCCATTCCAGCTTATTAATTAATCAAAAACCTAGACAGAGCTTTAATTCATTTGAAAGCTTGTCTCTTAGTCTTGTCCATCCAAATTGGAAGTCCCAAAAACCAGTTTTATTTGTTATTATCTATCGTCCACCTGGTCGTTACTGTGAGTTTCTCTGTGAATTTTCAGACCTTTTGTCTGACTTAGTGCTTAGCTCAGATAAGATAATTATAGTGGGCGATTTTAACATCCACACAGATGCTGAGAATGACAGCCTCAACACTGCATTTAATCTATTATTAGACTCTATCGGCTTTGCTCAAAAAGTAAATGAGTCCACCCACCACTTTAATCATATTTTAGATCTTGTTCTGACTTATGGTATGGAAATAGAAGACTTAACAGTATTCCCTGAAAACTCCCTTTTGTCTGATCATTTTTTAATAACATTACATTTACCCTGATGGACTACCCTGCAGTGGGGAATAAGTTTCATTACACTAGAAGTCTTTCAGAAAGCGCTGTAACTAGGTTTAAGGATATGATTCCTTCTTTATGTTCTCTAATGTCATATACCAACACAGAGCAGAGTAGCTACCTAAACTCTGTAAGGGAGTTAGAGTATCTTGTCAATAGTTTTACATCCTCATTGAAGACAACTTTGGATGCTGTAGCTCCTCTGAAAAAGAGAGCTTTAAATCAGAAGTGTCTGACTCCGTGGTATAACTCACAAACTCGTAGCTTAAAGCAGATAACCCGTAAGTTGGAGAGGAAATGGCGTCTCACTAATTTAGAAGATCTTCACTTAGCCTGGAAAAAGAGTTTGTTGCTCTATAAGAAAGCCCTTCGTGAAGCTAGGACATCTTTCTACTCATCACTAATTGAAGAAAATAAGAACAACCCCAGGTTTCTTTTCAGCACTGTAGCCAGGCTGACAAAGAGTCAGAGCTCTATTGAGCTGAGTATTCCATTAACTTTAACTAGTAATGACTTCATGACTTTCTTTGCTAACAAAATTTTGACTATTAGAGAAAAAATTACTCATAACCATCCCAAAGATGTATCGTTATCTTTGGCTGCTTTCAGTGATGCCGGTATTTGGTTAGACTCTTTCTCTCCGATTGTTCTGTCTGAGTTATTTTCATTAGTTACTTCATCCAAACCATCAACATGCTTATTAGACCCCATTCCTGCCAGGCTGCTCAAGGAAGTCCTACCATTATTTAATGCTTCAATCTTAAATATGATCAATCTATCTTTGTTAGTTGGTTATGTACCACAGGCCTTTAAGGTGGCAGTAATTAAACCATTACTTAAAAAGCCATCACTTGACCCAGCTATCTTAGCTAATTATAGGCCAATCTCCAACCTTCCTTTTCTCTCAAAGATTCTTGAGAGGGTAGTTGTAAAACAGCTAACTGATCACCTGCAGAGGAATGGTCTATTTGAAGAGTTTCAGTCAGGTTTTAGAATTCATCATAGTACAGAAACAGCATTAGTGAAGGTTACAAATGATCTTCTTATGGCTTCGGACAGTGGACTTATCTCTGTGCTTGTTCTGTTGGACCTCAGTGCTGCTTTTGATACTGTTGACCATAAAATTTTATTACAGAGATTAGAGCATGTCATAGGTATTAAAGGCATTGCGCTGCGGTGGTTTGAATCATATTTGTCTAATAGATTACAGTTTGTTCATGTAAATGGGGAATCTTCTTCACAGACTAAAGTTAATTATGGAGTTCCACAAGGTTCTGTGCTAGGACCAATTTTATTCACTTTATACATGCTTCCCTTGGGCAGTATTATTAGACGGTATTGCTTAAATTTTCATTGTTACGCAGATGATACCCAGCTTTATCTATCCATGAAGCCAGAGGATACGCACCAATTAGCTAAACTGCAGGATTGTCTTACAGACATAAAGACATGGATGACCTCTAATTTCCTGCTTTTAAACTCAGATAAAACTGAAGTTATTGTACTTGGCCCCACAAATCTTAGAAGCATGGTGTCTAACCAGATCGTTACTCTGGATGGCATTTCCCTGATCTCTAGTAATACTGTGAGAAATCTTGGAGTTATTTTTGATCAGGATATGTCATTCAAAGCGCATATTAAACAAATATGTAGGACTGCCTTTTTGCATTTACGCAATATCTCTAAAATCAGAAAGGTCTTGTCTCAGAGTGATGCTGAAAAACTAATTCATGCATTTATTTCCTCTAGGCTGGACTATTGTAATTCATTATTATCAGGTTGTCCTAAAAGTTCCCTAAAAAGCCTTCAGTTGGTTCAGAATGCTGCAGCTAGAGTACTGACGGGGACTAGCAGGAGAGAGCATATCTCACCCGTGTTGGCCTCCCTTCATTGGCTTCCTGTTAATGCTAGAATAGAATTTAAAATTCTTCTTCTTACTTATAAGGTTTTGAATAATCAGGTCCCATCTTATCTTAGGGACCTCGTAGTACCATATTACCCCATTAGAGCGCTTCGCTCTCAGACTGCGGGCTTACTTGTAGTTCCTAGGGTTTGTAAGAGTAGAATGGGAGGCAGAGCCTTCAGCTTTCAGGCTCCTCTCCTGTGGAACCAGCTCCCAATTCAGATCAGGGAGACAGATACCCTCTCTACTTTTAAGATTAGGCTTAAAACTTTCCTTTTCGCTAAGGCTTATAGTTAGGGCTGGATCGGGTGACCCTGGACCATCCCTTGGTTATGTTGCTTTAGACGTAGACTGTGTTTCATAATTATTGTATGGCCTTGCCTTGCAATGTGGAGCGCCTTGGGGCAACTGTTTGTTGTGATTTGGCGCTATACAAGAAAAAAGTTGATTGATTGATTGATTAAGTCCATGCCTCAGAGACTGCAAGCTGTTATAAAAGCCAGAGGTGGTGCAACAAAATACTAGTGATGTGTTGGAGCGTTCTTTTGTTTTTCATGATTCCATAATTTTTTCCTCAGAATTGAGTGATTCCTTATTTTTTTCCCTCTGCTTGGTCTAAAAAAGTAACCGTTACTGACTGCCACAATTTTTTTTCCTGATTTCTTATAGTGTTTCTTAAAGCCAGAAAGTTGCCATTTGAAATGACTTTAGTTTTGTGTCATGTGGTGATCTGCTTTTTTTCTACAAAATTAAACAACTGAATGAACATCCTCCGAGGCCAGTGATTCCATAATTTTTGCCAGGGGTTGTTTGTATATCATCTTTAAAGCACTAGTCTTTCACCACAGAAATAATTTCTAGACTTCATTATTACCACTGCTATAAAACCATACACCAACTGAACACACGAGTGAGGACATGTGCTGCACTTTGCGTTGATCTTGTTGTTACACTTAAAGACTAGAGTCAGTGCAGGATCTGTTTGTACACTCATACATATGTTGCTTGTTCTCACTATTTCCGGACCCAGAAACAGTTTCAGCTATTTTGCACCAAAGAACTGCAACCTGTTTCTTGTATGTTACTGAACCACAGTTCATGACTTGTTGTCTTCCAACTCCAGGGTAGGTACCTTGTGGTACAGGTTATAGGAGGAGCTTGCAAGGCTGAGATATCCCAGATGGATCAGGCGTGGAACCAGATACAAAAAGGGCAACAAACATCCTTCCAGATAACAACACTGTGGTTCATTAAAAAAGTAAAATGCACTGAAACTGAAGACCCGTTTGCCAGTGTAAGCCTTTATTGGAATGGAAAATCCTTATTTGAGCTTGAAATGTCACACAGCACAAAGCAGTGCTGAAAAGCAATAAAAAGTAGCAAAAGACTCCAAAAAACAATAACTATAATCAAAGCACTTATGTTCCAACAAACAACAAAGATGCACAATCATCAAGAAACATGTAGGTCCTGATGAAAATAAGGGGCCAGAATGCATTGCTCAACCGTAACCCTGTAAGACTCTTCCTAAAGTGACCTGAACTCAAATCCTCCTGAGATTTCACAAACCAAGACTGAATTCCTAAGTAATCCTTTGAAAGCACTTGAAAAAGCGAGGAATCCAAAAAGTGTCCCCACTTGGCAAAAATGGCCTTTCTTGAGGGACTAACTGACTTGAACTGGTCTTTCACAAACGCACATGTACTGTGCATATGTGTTTGTACCAGTGGTGACTGGTGGCGTTGATTTTTAAGAGGGGACACATCACTCTTGGTGAAGCGAAATTTGCTGCAGGTCTGCATTACTTTTCATGAGGTGTACCTAATAAACTGGCATCTGAGTGTATATTTGTAGCCAAAGTAACCTTGTTAACTCTCCCTAATGTATATGAACCATTGAAATGCTTTAAAACTCACTGTTTGTTCGGCTACATGCTGAGTACTCCAGGGTGCTTCGGCTGCAGTCTTTGCTTATCTGATATCCCATCTTCATATCTAACTTTATCACTCGATAACTAGGTCTCGTAGTTAGTCCACAGTCGGCTTGTTTTGAATTCAGCCAACGAAACATTTTGAGTCAAAGCGCAGTTCAACATTCCAAAGCTTGCTCCTTGATTATCTTTGCTTCCAATGATGTGACGATTGCAAAAGCGCACAGACTAAATAAGAGAAAAGTAGCTGGAAAGTGAATGTGGAACACAAAGGTCGTGGTGGTCGTCGGCATACCAATAATGTTTTCTGGGTATTACAGCCGGAGTGACGGCAGGTGACTAAAACTCCTGTGATTAAATTAGATAAAACAAATGATAAATGATCCTGGATGCACAGAGCAAATGAGCGGAGGCCCAACCAGGAAGTGGGCTTTACCGTCACTAACTGAAATGAAATGAATACACTGAAATAACAGCCCAGTGTCACGTTTTTTTTTTCGTGCTCCCGTGATGAAATAGTCAAATTTTCGTGACAGAGCTTTTTTAACTCACTATTCCTAACCCTACTCCCACCCCCAACCATAACCTTAACCATAACCTAATCTTACGCCTTCCCCCCACCCTAACCATAACCTCCCCCGACCCCCCACTTCACTTTTAATTTTGTGCAGCCATCACAGAATGAATGAGAATGAATTTGTGCTGCCATGACGAAAATGAGGCGCTTTCTGTCACAATATCACGAACCAATAGATTAATAGGGATGTGAATCGTACAACAACTCACGATTCAATTCGATTCCAATTCTTTGGGTGATGATTCGATCCAGAATCGATTTTCGATTCAAAGAGCTCTGAAAAATAGTTATATTACTTAAAAAATGTTTATGTTTAAGAAAATGCAGCTTTACAAGGTTAATCAAGTGATTCTAGATGTAAATTTACTTATCTGCTTTACTTGTTCAGAGTTGGCTGGCAGTTTAGCGAAGCGCTGGTCAGTAGTCAGCAGATACCGCTGCTCCGCTCCTTTTAGCTATGGGTCATAGCGTAGCATGTGGGCTTGCGGATTTGAAGTGTTTCCGAAGTACTTGACTTTCATTTTGCAGATTTTGCACACTGCATAAGTCATGTCAAGCTCCTTCTTACGCAGCAAATAATAAAATCCAAAATGCGCCCAAACATTTGCCATCAGCAAAGACGGTGCTGGATGAATTAGCTCTTCGTCTGCCATGCTAAGCTACAGCTCACGAATGCTTGAAGCACGCTGGACGCTCCCCTCGCGGGAACGCTGTAGTACGGAAGCCGTTGCCTGACAAACAGTACACGCAGCGAGTAAGCAAGAAAATGTTTAAAAAATGCTTTTTAAAAATCGATTCTTGGACATTTTGGATTGATTCAGAATCGTAATAAATAAGAATCGCGATTCGGACCTGAATCGATTTATTTCCGGCACCCCTATCGATTAATGTATATTTCGTGCTGCTGAAGCACGACTTGCCGTGAGACCAGGTCGGAAATAAAGTATTTTATATGTTTTAAATATATAAATGCAGACTGACACTGGTAGGCACTTTCATGCTCTGACTCTGTATATGTATTTTCTTCATCTTAGTTATTATTTATGTTGTAACATACTTTCCTATCTCACTTTTTTTTTTTGAGAAGACAGCACGCTAGCACCCTCTGCTGACCCGCTGCCCCTGGTTTGTTCATGTTTTGATGATACATTTTTAGTTTATTTTCAGTTTTTCTGTTAAGTGTTTTTGTTTTGCCAGTTTGCTAGAAACTTGATTTTCTTTACCAAATTTATCAAGAAGATGAACCCGTTAAGATATGGGGAGGATCTGGATATTACATATATGTTATGTGTGTGTGTGTGTGTGTGTGTGTGTGTGTGTGTGTGTGTGTGTGTGTGTGTGTGTGTGTGTGTGTGTGTGTGTGTGTGAGTTGCTGAGAGGTAAAAGTGGGTTATCCCAGAAAAAATTAGATAACTGTATTTTCCATCCATCTATTTTCTACACCTGCTTAATCCAGTCAAGGGTCACAGGGGAGCTGGAGCCTATCGCAGCAGTCATAGGGCATGAGACAGGGTCCACCCTGGACAGGTTGTCAGTCTGTCTCAGGGCCACATACCGACAAGCAAACACATTCATACACACACGCACTCATACAGTCAATTTAAAGTTTCCAAGCCACTGAACTTAACCTGCATGTCTTTGGATGTGGGAAGATGCCGGAGCACCCAGAGGAAACCCATGCAAACACGAGGAGAACATGCAAACTCCACACAGAAAGAGGGGAAAGTCATCACACGACCTTCTTGCTGTGAGGCGTCAGTGCTAAACACTAAGCCACTGTGCCGCCTCATATTCCAAACATTGCACGGTTTAAAATTATTTAACCTTTGTTATTGTTTCTGCTTTATTTGTCATGTAAAATTTGTAACTTCCTGTAAAATTTCCTTTGGTTTTTTTTCTGAATTTGGTCGTGTCTCAGATGACCTCCATGTGTGATATATTTGACCTGTCAGCGGCTCACATGTGGTTGATGGGTTTAGTGCAGCGGATGACTGAAAAAAAATCTTTCAAATGGTGATGCAAGCACCAAATTTGGCACAGATACAACTTAGACGTTATTCTTTTGAAAAGGCAGGGTGTCCACTTGAATTTACAATAGGCAGGTAGGGGTCATTTGAAGAATTACACAGGGGTCAAAATTAAAAGATGCTCCAATCATATTGAAAGGTATTCCACATTACTTGTCTGATCATAAAGATTTCAAAAAGGTATAGTTTGGACCATCTATGACTGAATTCTTTGTAGTTATGGAGTAAAAACAGCAAGAATGATGACAAAGGTCAATTTCAGTTTGTACAGTGGTCAAACGTTAAAGGTGTAATTTTGGAAAAATAAAAAAAAAAAGTATTGGTTGAGTTAATGGGGTTTTAAAAAGAAATAGTTTGCACTATGTATCTTGCTTAGTTATCACGTTACAGGGTCATGTCATGTTTGGACCTGATCTGGTCCTTAATTCCATTTTTTCCCCCTTTTCTTTTACTCACTACTACTTTTTCTTTCTTGTTTTATTAGTTGTTTATTTTCATCATGTGTTTATTCTATGTTCTTTTTTGCTTTGCCACTTTGTTTCTTTGTTACTTCTATACTTTGGCCACAAGTTGTGTTCCATTCTAGTTTGTTCTGCCAGGTTTTGTTTTTCATTGTTTATCATGTAGTTATCAGCTGTTTATTTTTGCAGTTCTCATTTCTGTTGTTTTCTGTTGTACTTTTATATGGGGTTTTGCTTTCTGTTAATCTGTTAGTCTTTCCTTGTTTGTTTTGTCATCTGGTTATCTTCTGTTTTATACTTTAGTCTTGAGTCAGTTCCAGTCTAGTTTTGTCATTGTGTTTATTTTCTTCTTCGATTTATTCTCATGTTCACGTTTGGTCCGGATCTGCTTAATGGTAGTATTTTATTCTGTCCTCTGTCTCTGTTTTATCTCTGTTCATAGTTCCCTGTTTCCCTCACGCCTATCTGATTATGTTCTCACTCCACATCACTCCACCTGCCTCGTGTCTTTGTGTCTCACTTTGTTTCTGTCTGCTTTGTGTTATCATTCAGTCACGCTCTTGGCACCTGTTCACATACACTCAACAAAAATATAAACGCAACACTTTTGGTTTTGCTCCCATTTTGTATGAGATGAACTCAAAGATCTAAAACTTTTTCCACATACACAATATCACCATTTCCCTCAAATATTGTTCACAAACCAGTCTAAATCTGTGATAGTGAGCACTTCTCCTTTGCTGAGATAATCCATCCCACCTCACAGGTGTGCCATACGTAGATGCTGATTAGACACCATGATTATTGCACAGGTGTGCCTTAGACTGTCCACAATAAAAGGCCACTCTGAAAGGTGCAGTTTTATCACACAGCACAATGCCACAGATGTTGCAAGATTTGAGGGAGCGTGCAATTGGCATGCTGACAGCAGGAATGTCAACCAGAGCTGTTGCTTGTGTATTGAATGTTCATTTCTCTACCATAAGCCGTCTCCAAAGGCGTTTCAGAGAATTTTGCAGTACATCCAACCAGCCTCACAACCGCAGACCACGTGTATCCACACCAGCCCAGGACCTCCACATCCAGCATGTTCACCTCCAAGATCGTCTGAGACCAGCCACTCAGACAGCTGCTGAAACAATCGGTTTGCATAACCAAAGAATTTCTGCACAAACTGTCAGAAACCATCTCAGGGAAGCTCATCTGCATGCTCGTCGTCCTCATCGGGGTCTCGACCTGACTCCAGTTCGTCGTCGTAACCGACTTGAGTGGACAAATGCTCACATTCGCTGGCATTTGGCACTTTGGAGAGGTGTTCTCTTCACGGATGATGCAAAGGAGATGTGTTGCACTGCATGAGGCAAATGGTGGTCACACCAGATACTGACTGGTATCCCCCCCCAATAAATCAAAATTGCACCTTTCAGAGTGGCCTTTTATTGTGGACAGTGTAAGGCACACCTGTGCACTAATCATGGTGTCTAATCAGCATCTTGATATGGCACACCTGTGAGGTGGGATGGATTATCTCAGCAAAGGAGAAGTGCTCACTATCACAGATTTAGACTGGTTTGTGAACAATATTTGAGGGAAATGGTGATATTGTGTATGTGGAAAAAGTTTTAAATCTTTGAGTTCATCTCATACAAAAGGGGAGCAAAACCAAAAGTGTTGCGTTTATATTTTTGTTGAGTATATCTTTGTCTTTTCTCCACTCCGCCTTGTCCTCCCTCACTATCTTGCACCGTGCATAATCTTCGTTCACTGACCACGCCCCTTTCTAGATTGTTCCTCACGTGCACCTTCTTAACTCCTGTTTTATTTAAACACCTCCCAGCCACCACTCCCCCGCCAATTTGTTGTCTTAGTACACATTCCAACATTTGTTCACAGTCCTGTTTTTGCCAAGCCGTGTACCAGTTATTGCTGTGTTCTCCTTGACCATGCCTCTCACCTCATCTCAGAACTCTGTGTTTGCTCGTACCTCTGACCCCTGCTCACCCATTACTGCGTCTCTGCCTAATCCTGATTGTACCTCTGCTCCGCTGCTTGATTGCCTGTGTACCGAACCTAGGCCTGGAATAAAGATCATGTTTCCTCTTACACCTAAACTGAGTGTGGGAGTCTGCATCGCGGGTCCAGCCACTATGGGTGCTGGGCAGCCACCCGTCCTGACAGGTCACATATGTTACATGTCATAGAATCCAATGGATGTCGACATTGTTTGACCTTTGGAGACCAAGTGGTCAACACAGTCAAAACTATTCCATTTATTAATCCTATTAGCTCAACCAATAATTTGCACCACCTTTTACCAAAAGTGGAGCAAGTTTAACCTTTGACTCCTGTACAAACTGAAATTGACTTTTCTTACCATTTTTGGTATTTTGTTTACCCCATAACTCCATAGAATTCAGTCATACATGGTCCAAACTATACCTTTTTGAAATCTTTATGATCAGACAAGTAATATGGAATACCTTTCAATATGATTGGAGCATTTTTATATTTTGGTCCCTGTATAATTCTTCCATTGACCCCTCCTCATATAACACTTTTTAATCTTCATCTGGCTTTGCTGAATGTGAGATCCATCACCAACAAAACGTTTTTATTGAATGATCTTTTTACTTCATGCAAACTGGATTTTATATTTTTAAACTTAAAACTGGCTCCATGAAGGTGAACTTGCTCCTTTTTTGAACTCTTTCCCCCTGGATGCAGTTCCTTCAGCTCCCCTCGTATCACCGGCGAAGGTGGAGCTCTGGCTTCCATATTTAAATCCGTCTTTCACTGCCAGCAGTCTCCAGCTGTCACCTGATCCAGTTTCAAACTACATCTCTTTGAGGTAAACTTCCCTATGACTGTTCTCTTTGCGGTGGTCTATCGGCCACTGAAATGTAACAAGGACTTTGTAAGGGTGCCACTCTTAAATATGATAATTTTTTAATTGTTGGCGATTTTAACGTGCATGTCTGTTGTGAGACCAGACCTCTAGTCAGAGACTTCTTGAATCCTATGGACTATTTTAATCTCACGCAGTCTGTTTCGGAGCCAACGCATGAAAAGGCCACATTTAGGATCTTGTGTTGTCTTTTGAGATGAGATATACTTTATTGATCTCACAGTGGAGAAATTATGTTTACACTCCAGTTACCTCAGACAGCAATTATTCCACAATTATCACTTGTTTACCGTAATAATGCCACACATCAGAATTAAGGATAGCACATACACATTTGACATTGTTTGTGTGCACTAAATTTGAAGAAGTCTGTTATTCGAATTGCGGCAAGTGGGTGAAGGTCCTGCAGCAACCCTGAGTTGCACCACCGTCAGCTTTTGGGGGGCGGGGACCAGCAGCAGCTAAAACCACGCCGCCCCCGCAGAAGGGAAGGGGGTGACGTGAGCAGAAGCCAGAGTGGGGGGGGGGTGTAATGGGGTGTAGGAGCGGTGTGGGGAGAGGGAGTGGAGCATGCTTCAATCCTATGAAAAACAGTTATTGTCTTTGTGGGTTGAGATAAGAAAGGAGCCAAATAATCACCAAGGCCTGAAGACATTCCTCTGGAGGAAAACAGTCGGGCAATTTGTCCTTCAGGCTTGATAAGCCTGCCGTGTTGTGGTTTGAGCAGTGAAAAATACTTTTTACAGTTCCACTTGAACAACCAAATCCCAATTACGAATTAAGAATATTCCAAATTCTGAATTAAGAATATTCCCCGGTCTCTGAAATCTTCAATTTCATCTGCAAGGCACGCATCTGCTCCAAGATGTCATCCAATTTGCATCTGAGTTCAAGAGTCATCGCAGTCTGAGAATGCAACACCTTGCCCACCTCGTTAATCATGACGGACAAGCGAGGGGCCGTGGTTTTTGATGCCGCCGTCTTGCCAATTTTCCGATAGATCAGGGCAGCACATAAGCCAGAAAGTACCAACCCTGCTACCATAAGCCCAAATATGAATAAATCCTTGACGTCCTCAACGGAGAAAGGCACCAAGCATGCAATACGCCAAGACCCCCAGGAGTCGAGAACAAAGCCTGCAGGATGCATTCCATCTGGGCAGGTAGGATCCCTGGTCCTGACCTTCTTGTAGAAAAGATGGTGTCAATAGCGTTCAGAGACCAGCTGATCAATTCCATGGTTAATCCAACAGTAAATGGTAAATGGACTGCATTTATATAGCGCTTTTCCATCTGAATCAGATGCTCAAAGTGCTTTACAATTATGCCTCACATTCACCCCGATGTCAGGGTGCTGCCATACAAGGCGCCAGTAGTCCAATAGAACCAGTATCCAATATAATTTGAGGAATTCACAGTCTGGTGAAGTAGGGACTTGAAGGTTAAAGCAGAGATAAGGGAGAGTGGTGGAGATGCGACCGCCCTCGTCAGAGTCCCAAGCTGAATCAGGGATTGAATGTACAGATTACTGATATCTGCCACACACCTTTGTCCGACCATTTACCTGCTTTATTTTCCCTCTTACAGCCTGCACCTTCTACCACGGACTCTGCTCCCGTTTGCCGTCTCCGTGTTTGAATTCTTTAACTCCTTTGCAATTCTCTGCTGCTTTTAAAGATTCTTCTTTGTATTCTCTAGACTTTGGCGGCCTCAGTGTTGATGTCTGTATGTCAACGTTTGAGTCACTCTGCACCAATGACTTTAAAGTGTTTAAACCCACAAGCTGAGCCTTGGCTGAATGAGTCTACTCGTGCACGCAGACACGCATGTAGACAGGTGGAGAGAAACTGTAAAAAGAACAAACTCCAAATTTCTTGGAGTATTCTATGGGAGTGTTTTCTAACTTATCAGCAGGCTGTTCAAGCTGCTAAAGCTGAATATTTTTCCTCTCTTGTCTTCACTAATGCTCACAAATCGCAGGTTCTTTTTAATGTATTTGACTCATTAGTGAAACCTTGTGATGCTGTCTGTATTGAGCCTTCTTTTTCTTTGTTTTCTAAGTTTTTTTTTGCATTTCGTTATTGATAACATTTTCGCTGCCTCAGTCTGATCAGGACCCCTCATAGGCCATCGGATCAACGCTAGAATTCTCTCAGAAACAAGTTTTCATTCCAGTAGATTCGGATTATATATTGTTATATGTGTTATGTGTCGACGCGGGTTGAGGAGCGGACCTGCGTCTGACGGAACCCAGCGCTAAAACAACCAGAAAGCGGTTCCAATAACAAAACAGTTTTATTTTTCCCCCTTCTGTGCAATACAAAGTGTACAAACGTAAACTGCGTCAGTCTGGCGGAGTGAAGGACGGCACGCTCTCCAGCGCCCAAAAGGATCGAAGCCCGGCGCTTCTGGACCCACGTTCACCGCCAAACACCCCCCAGGTGGACACGACAAACCGACTCTGCGAAGGATAGAAAACGTGAGGTAAGTCAGCAGCTACAACTAATATCCTTCAAAGGCACACACTATCAGCAACACATTCAGGTCTGAATTTAAGCTTTATGTAAATGAGCAGCTTCTCACAACAGGTGGAGGATCATCAGTCTGCACGCCACGGCAGTGAGAAGCGAGCTGCACAATTCTCATCAATATTCAAATATACTGCGTAACAAAATACCAAGTTACTGTTAACAATTATTCAGACAATCAATCACCTCTGATGTGTGCTGACAGCATGTGTCCCTCACCCGTCCTCCTTCACAGGCACTATGTGTCAAACCCAGGCGCGGTCCTCAGCATCTCACAAACGAACATCACAAGGTCGAGTTCCCGGCAATTCTGCTTGAATCACACATGGCTTAAATGCAGAATGCCATCTCATTATCTGCTTCAGCTGAAAGTCTTTAAGGTTGCACGTGAGCACCATCCACAGGTGCTGCACATCACGTTGATGAGGGTGAAGGACTCTTCTGCCAGCACCTTCTCCACAGACATTGAATCAGTTTGCATACCACCTGGAGAGCAAAGAAAAGAAAAGAACACCCAAATGTCCAGCCAAACCCCCCAACACACAACAATATGTTGCATTTGACGTGCCAGTTCATGCAGATTGATGTGTATTATCGACCTGCCTTTTTCTGGATCTCGTCTTGCATGTTTTTCCTGCACATTTTTAGACATGTTAGACTTGTGTCGACTGTTTCTTAACACTTATAACTTTTCTTTTTATAAGAGCAACTTTTTACATGTTGATAGAAGAATACCCCCCAAAGTATATTAGATGTCATAAATGTTATTGCAATTACATTAACTTCTAAATTCCTGTTTTTCTGCTGTTATAGCAAACACCCAAAGCAATAATCATCATCAAGCTTTCCATGCTTTTGTTGTCTACACGGCAGATGTAGAGCACATCATTTACAATAAGGTGTCCATCCTTTGCTGCCCTGCCACCTTCCATTACTCCTCACAAAGTGATCTTCCAAAAGGGAATTTAAATTAATTGCGATGAGAGCAACAATGATTAGATGGAGCTCATCAACTGAATCATCTCAGAAAGACTGTAACCATGTCCTCTTGTGCTGTGGAAGACCAATAATTTGGTTTGAATTTAGGAAAACCTGCAAACCAAAAAAAGCATAGATTTCAATGTCAGAATCCTTGGAACAATACAAAGACACATCATAATGTTGAGAAATTGGCAAAATGCTAAATATTTGTGTCTTTCATGTTCATTCTTGTACTTGCAACATTAACGACATATCAGGGCAATTTTGTTGCAGTTGAATAGTTTTCTCTGCACAATGTGAAGTTAGAAATAAAAGCTTGCAGAGTGTTTTGATTTGACACATTTGATGTTAATAAGGTAACAGCCTCCGAGCCTAACTCTTACCAAGACAAACTTAGGGAATACATGGAATTCATGAACTGTAACAAACACACCGGTGGTTTTCCACTTCTCCACTTTACTGCATATGATACAGTTTGGTGGTAAAATAGTTGACTTTTGAACCAGGCTGGTGCTGCCACTTTTTTTTTTTTTTTGGCTGGTGATTCATTCAGTGGAGCAGCATCTTGATCTTTTCAGCCTGAGTAGTGAGGAGGATTACATTTAATGACTCAGTGCAAATGTATTCAGTTACAACCCCAATTTCAGTGAAGTTGGGACGTTGTGTAAAATGTAAATAAAAACAGAATACAATGATTTGCAAATCCTCTTTAACCTATAATCAGTTGAATACAGATATTTAATATTTAATGTTCAAACTGATAAACTTTATTGTTTTTGTGCAAATATTTGCTCATTTTGAAATGGATGCCAACAACACGTTTCATAAAAGCTGGGACAGTGGGATGTTTTCCACTGTGTTACATCACCTTTCCTTCTAACAACACTCAATAAGCATTTGGGAACTGAGGACACTAATTGTTGAAGCTTTGTAGGTGGAATTCTTTCCCATTCTTGCTTGATGTACGACTTCAGTTGTTCAACAATCCGGGGTCTCCATTGTCGTATTTTGCACTTCATAATACGCCACACATTTTCAATGGGCGACAGGTCTGGACTGCAGGCAGGCCAGTCTAGTACCCGCACTCTTTTACTATGAAGCCACGCTGTTGTAACACGTGCAGAATGTGGCTTAGCATTGTCTTGCTGAAATAAGCAGGGACGTCCCTAAAAAAGAAGTTGCTTGGATGGCAGCATGTGTTGCTCCAAAACCTGGATGTACCTTTCAGCAGTGATGGTGCCATCACAGATGTGTAAGTTGTCCATGCCATGGGCACTAACACACCCCCATACCATCACAGATTCTGGCTTTTGAATTTTGCGCTGTTAACAGTCTGCATGGTTTTTTCCTCTTTTGTCTTGAGGACACGACCATGATTTCCAAAAAGAATTTGAAATGTGTACTCATCAGACCACAGCACACTTTTCCACTTTGCATCTGTCCATTTCAAATAAGCTCGGGCCCAAAGAAAGTGTCGGCGTTTCTGGATGTTGTTGATGTATGGCTTTTGCTTTGCATGGTAGAGTTTTAACTTGCACTTATAGATGTAGCGACGAACTGTGTTAACTGACAATGGTTTTCTGAAGTGTTCCCGAGCCCACGCAGTAAGATCCTTTACACAATATCGGTTTTTAATGCAGTGCCGTCTGATGGATCAAAGGTCACGGGCATTCAATGTTGGTTTTCGGCCTTGCCGCTTACGTGTAGAAAGTTCTCCAGATTCTCGGAATCTTCTGATTATATTATGGAGTGTAGATGATGGAATCCCTAAATTCCTTCAATTGAACATTGAGAAACATTGTTCTTAAACTGTTTGACTATTTTTTTCATGCAGTTGTTTACAAAGTGGTGATCCTCACCCCATCTTTACTTGTGAACAGCTGAGACTTTTGGGGATGCTCCTTTTATACCCAATCATGACACTCACCTGTTTCCAATTAACATAAAATTTATGGCGGTGAATCGATGATAACACGTCAATGAAACCTGAAGTTGTGGTGTTCCGCAACAACATGAAAGGACTTCCCTCCATTTCACCAGGATTTACAGCAATCAACAACCTTAATCCACCTCGCTGCTGTCATTGGGGCAGATTTCTCATTATTTACGGATTTAAGGTGGAAAAAGCATTTAATTTCTGTTTCTCTAGCCAGCGAGCTTCACTCTCCATGTTGTTTACACGCTGCGAGGATGTGAAAGCCAGTGGTTGGCACAGTTCCGCTAATCCGCTGATTATCGAAGATAATGTTTTCATTATCGGATTAGCTTTTCAGATACCTTTGGAAACCATTACCGGACTAATTATCTTTCGATAAGTTTTGGTTCGATAATTTTCAGACCGCTAATGTATGTGGTAAACAATAGAGGTGGGCGGATCGATCCTAATATCGATAATATCGACACCAACGCTGGTATTGATATTGAATGATCTTCGTGTAAAAAGATCGATACTCAAGTTTTTTTTCTCTCCCGCACGCACTGACTGCTGCGCAAGCAGATTCATCAAAGTCTACTCTCTGCCTGTAAGAGCAGTGCTGCGGTGTGTCATACAACACGGAGCAGCGCACCCTCCCCCTTCTGGTCTTTTGTTTTTGCGCCGTCACGTGGCTCAGCGGCGCCAGCCAACAGCCATGCAGGTAGACTCAGCGCTCTCCTCGAGTTAGCCCTCTACGTTAGGAGATTTTGTTTTAAGTTGTGTTGAGTGATATTTTTTTTAAACAAAAATGTTGATTGTGATAATAAAGTATTTTGTTGTCACGTACAATTTTTGGTGAAATTCTATCAAGGGTCTTTTGGATCCGTTGGATCTATGAAGCTTAAATATGAAAAAGTATCGGTATCGGTATCAGCGATACTGGGCCTGTATTTACTTGGTATCGGATCAATACCAAAATTCACGGTTTCGCCCACCTCTAGTAAACAAAGCTGAATAACTACAAACATTTATAAAATTTAAAATCAGTTGAGTACCTACCTGTTAAATGTTTTGTAGCAGATGTGTAGTTCTACCCTTCATAAACAGAGGAGAACTGGTTCCAGAAGAAACCACTCTATCCTCTGCAGCCAAAAAGAACTGGTCACAAAAAAGAAAAAAAAACTAATTTCTTTAAAAAAACTCAGTCTGTGAGCAGGACTTATGTCCTTTCTTTAACACAGTGATGAGAGAGTTTGCGGAGAGCGAGGAGCGCAGGCAACCTTTTTTTCTTTTAATTGTTCACATGTGCGTGCACGAACGAATCATTTGTGAGTGGACTGGAGATGTCCGGACTTTTTACTGAACATTGACATGTCCTGTCTCTGGCAATCAGTCTGTGAGCAGGACTTTTATGGACTGTATTTAAACACATTTGTAAGAGAAGACCGAGGAGCAGCTGCAGCCAGCAGCGTTTTTTTTTTTTTTTTCTGTGCCCTTAGTTTTTACTGCATTGTGTACACAGCGTTGTCATGATGACGCACGACGCAACTCGAAGCGGGCCAAAGTCGGCGTTGTATTGCGTTATCTGATTGGCCGTTATCGATAGAAGGCGTTGCTCGATTGGCTAGCGCTACGCTGTACGCGAGGTGTACTCGGCTCCACCAGCGGTCAACTCGGCATGTGGTGCAGCTCAGAAAGTAGTGAATGGGCCAATCAGAAGTTGGCAAAATCACATACCATATAATAATGGAATTTATCGGTTATCTGTAGCTTCCGATAAATTTTTATGTGGTTTATCGATTTAGATTTATAAAAGATAACTTTTCAGTTAACTGATTTTCTGTTATTGAAGCTAAGTTTTTGGTTATCTGTGCCCACCACTGGTGAAAGCTGAGCAGTAATTGGTTCAGACTGATCATATGGGGTTCTGCTTCTCAGGGAAAAATATGTTTTCTCGCATTTATATCTTACTGAGCCCTGGAAGTGTCATTGCAAAATGTTTTGTATGTAGAGAGAATGTGCGCACATTTTATTATACTGTACACAAGTTTTATGATATTGTGCGCTCATTTTATTATATTGTGCGCACGTTTTATGGTATTGTGCGCATGTTTTATTATATTGTGTGCTCGTTTTATGATATTGTGCGCACATTTTAAGCATTGTTTGAGTAAAACAAGGGCACGATCTATTTAAACGTGGCCCCGATTTGTAAAACGTGCTCTCAATATTGTCTTGACACATAAATGTTGGCTATTAGCCAACAAACCAGCAGACAGTGTAATACATTTCCCCATTAGAAATGATTTGGGTGCACAAGGACATACAGAGAACTCCAGCTGCCCAGCATGACATCATCTGGAGTTTAAGCACATTGAAAAGGATGCTGAGGGTGATGCGTCTCCTTGTCGTGAAGATGACAATTTAGGTCATATTATGGAGTTCATTTTGAACGAAAGGAAAATGTGCGCACGTTTTATTAATTCGAGGGCTCAATTAAAGGAAAACGTGTGCGCAAATTATCACAGCCAGGAAAACATGCGCACATTTTATTAATTTGAGAGCACGTTTTATTAATTTGTGGGCTCAATTAAAGGAAAACATGCACACAAATTATCATGGCCAGAAAAAAAAATCACTTTAAGTGACCTCGCCCAGGTTCTGTAATATCTCACTGTTGTGCAGACTTTTTGAAATGTACTTTTGTATATTTTTAACAAAATTATTGCGTAAAGATCATTTAGACCGATTTTATTGGAATGAAATATAAAGGATTTTTCTTCTGATCACCTATCAGTTCCGACAGTAAGCTCAGCTGTCTTTCACCACTTTGAGCCTGTTTCACTCTCTTCACTTACTAAAATAGTGGAACACTTGCATCCTGCTAACTGCCCAACTGACAGCATTCCATTTGTTTAAAGAGTTTTTTTTTTTAGCTCAGTTGAGTCTTTTATTTTGCTCCTTATTAATCGGTGTCTCAGCTCTGGATGTGTTCCACCCTCCTTCAGTGCAGCCTCTTTTGAAAAAGAAAAATGTGGATCCCTTGGCGTTGTTTAATTTCAGGCCAATTTCTAAACTCCCTTTTATTTCTAAGGTTTTAAAGAAAGTTGTTCTTAACCAACTCCAAGAATTTTTAAAAGGGGCCAACATCTGCAAATTTCTTCAGTCTGGTTTTAAGCCTCTTCACAGCACTGAAGCAGCATTTTTAAATTTTTTTAATGATCTTTTATTAAACCTTGATTCTGGTAACTGTGCTTTTTTTTAATCCTTGTTGATCTGACAGCGGCGTTTGACACAGTGGATCACACAATTCTCCTGTCATACCTCAAACACTAGGCATTGAAACAAACATGTAGGCATTGAAGGTATTCCTTTGCGTTGGTTTAAATTGTACCTCTCAGACAGATTCTTCTCTGTGCATTTGAGGCAGTTATCATCCTCAGTCTCTGTCTGAAGGAGTGCCCCAGGGGCCAGTTCTTGGCTGTTTTCCTTCTATTTGTTACTCCTGGGGTCGATTTTTAAGAAGCATGATATTCCTTTTCAATGCTTCACCGATGATGTTGTGGTATATTTGCCGATGAAGATCCCTTCTAAAGATTCGCTTTAGGCTGTGTTTAACTGCACAGGTGACATTAAAACGTGGATGGACTTAAACTTCTTAAAATTAAACAAAAACAAAACAGAGGTTGTCCTGTTCAGTTGCCCTGACCTGGTTCAGGTCCTTGCCAGTTCCCTAGGCCCACTAGCACCTTACATAGAATCCCACGCTAGGAATCTTGGAGTGATTATTGAAGTTAGCTATGTGGTCAAGTCTAGCTTTTTTCGGCTACGGCTTCTTTACAAAGTTAAATCTTATCTAAGCCAGAAAGACCTGGAAAAAGTGATTCATGCTTTTATTACATCTCGCATCGATTATTGTAATTCCATGTATGTTGGCAGTGACCAGTCACAGCTTAACCGCCTACAGCTTACGCAGAATGCAGCAGCTCATCTCCTAACTGGGGCAAAGAAGCGTGAGCACTTAACTTTGGTGCTCACTGCCCTTCACTGGCTTCCATTTAGGTACAGGATTGATTTTAAGATTCTTTTATTTGTTTTTAAGTCTCTGAATGGGCTGGCCCAGAATACCTGTCTGAACTTATTGGGTTGCACCAGCCCTCCGCAGCCCTCAGGTCAGTGAAGCAGATGCTTCTGGACATTCCTCATATGTTCTTAAAGACTCGAGGAGATCGAGCCTTTGTGGTTGCGGCTCCCACTTTGTGGAACATGCTACCTTTTACGGTGCGCACTGCAAATCGCCTCCCCAATTTCAAAACCCTTCTCAAGTCTCATTTGTTCACCTTGGCCTTTGGCTGAGAAATACCACTTTTATTGGGTATTTTATGTTTTATTTCACTGTACTGTTTTATTGTTTTTTAAATTTGTTTTATTGTTTTTATTGCTGTGCCTGTTTTATTGTAAAGCACTTTGGGATGCCTTTGGCCGTGTAAGTTTGCTATATAAATAAAGCTGACATTGACATTACCTGGTCACCTCTTATAAATTCACGTGGATACTGTGCTTTTTCAAAAGAGTAATGTCTAAGGAGTATTTGTGCCAAATTTGGTGCTTGCATCACCATTTGAAGGATTCCTCTGTAAATATTCTCTTATCTACTGCACTAGTTGGGGTTGATATGGTTGACAGGTCGACTGCACCTTAGTGAAGATGTCCCGCTTTAGTTAGTAATTTGATTATCCAACTGTTCAACTGAAATATATTCCACTGACAGATTCCCAGTTTAATTTTAGCATCTATTCCACTTTCTGCCCTTGTATTCCATTTCCTTTTACTACATTTTTAGGTGATTTAACTAAAATTTGTAATCAATAAGTGGTACATTTTCAAAGAACAAATTTGAACTGAATCAGCTCCATCATGAGTAAGCATTGACTGAATTTTTACACCTGCACCGACTCTGTCAGCTCATAAACATCACGTCAGATTCTGAAGATTTACGGTTACAGTCCACAAACCAGAAGTCGTTAAATGCTTCAGAAAAGGCTGAGATGGTTCATTAAAACAGACTGAATCTGTTTCTTCTTGTGTGTTCATCTTTTATTAATCTTGCAGCTCACTTAGTAAATTGCTTTGCCAGAGATGATTAATGTTAATCAGTCACTGGAGACAATTTAAATTGAATCCTCTGAGCTTGTTGGCATGAGTGCAGACACTTTAGGCATTGATTTTGACCTTTGACCTCCATACTGCTGATGCCTTGTGTTGTTTCAGTTAAGGTGTTTAAACTGATATGGCTCTTTCTGGGCAAATACCCAAAATGTAATGTATGTATGAATGGGTCATTTTGATCACTGTGTGTGTATGTGTGTGGGAGGGAGGGAGGGAGGGAAGGCGGGTTGCACTGAAATTGTTGGTTGTTACACTTGGCAGTTTAGACAGTGTCTGAATGCATGTTTGTTGAACAGCAGATTTAGATTTCTTCAAATGTAAAAGATGTGTACCTCAGTTACTGATATTTGTCCTCGATTTCTTCAGTGTTGTAGGTTTTTAATCATGTACAATTCAATAATTAATAAATAACCAGCGATTAGTCATATAAAGGTGTTTTATAGCAGCTCTTAAATAAATTCAGACCATGTGTAGCTGGCAGTGTTAAATTAACACTGACAGTGTCGATATGGGTCCACACTGACCCATATAGACACTGTCAGTGTTAATTTAACACTGGTGATTTTGCTGTGTGTCATCCGTTACATCAGCAAGGATATTAGTCAACAATTAATCATGAGACATTCAGAAAACACTGCATTGATCTCTATGTTGACTATGCTGATTGCACAAAACCTGTTCTTTTTATGTTCTGAAATTGTGTAACTACAACATAATATAGTGCTATAACTAGGCATAGGCCAGTATGGGATTTGGACAGTATGATAACCGTGGGCAAAAACACTATGGTTTCACGGTTTCATAGTATTATGTATGGCTTTAAAATATGCTTTAACAACATTATTGTTATGTGTCGGACGCGGGCGGAGAACTGACCCAGCGTTTGAAGGACCCAGCATAAAATAAGCAGAGCACGGTTCAAAGGATAACAGAATTTAATAAACATAACAGTGAGTGATGATAAACAACTAAACAGTCCGCGGTCTGGTGAGGTGAAAACACGGTGCGCTCTCAGCAGTGCAAACGGTCCGGAGCCACAGCAGTTCGGACCCAGGGACCCCGCCGACACCCCCCAGGTGGCCGCGACAAACCGAGTCTGTGAAGAAAGAAAACATGAGGTGAGTCCAACTCCACACAGAGAGACACAACTCAAAGGTGCACGCAATCAGCAAACACTTCCTGGCTTAAATCTATACATCAGCTTCTTACCCTGCAGGCACGGAACAACTCAGTTCAAATCTCCACTGCAGCAGAAGCTGATTAGACAATTAGCATAACGTGACAGCTCACTAACACAAGGTGTGAGGGACACCAAATCCACTGTCATTACTTCATAAAAGTCATCAAAACCTAATTACCTCAGGAAGTGTGCTGAAGAGCGTGAGACCTCACCCAATCCTCCTTCACAGACTGTGGCGTCAAACCTGGAGCGGTCTCTGCGTCCGTGATGGTGAGATTGTTCTCCTGATGTCGATCTCACACGTCTGCTCACAAGGTCGAGTCTCTGGCAATCACACACTGTGCATTCAAGGTTTAAATGCAGCAATCTCTGATTAAGACAAAATACACCACAGCTGTGAGTCCTGATGACCTGCACGTGATAACAAGCCTCATGTGTTCAGGGTGAGGTCCTGATGCTCAGCCACTCAGTCCTGAATGCATACCACCTGGTGGGAGAAACAGAAAACAAAAACCAAACCAGCCAAACACCCCTGCCCACAACAATTATGGCTATTTGCATATGAAACGAGCGTGATTCAGGAGCACTAATTGACGCAATGTTTACCGCTACAAGCACTATACTATACCGCAAAATGATAGTCTCTCTTTTAGAGGTGCAGCATCTGCCCAGTGGGAAACATGTCTTACTTGCTTAGGGAGAAATGTGGAATTAGGTCCAGAACTCCGGATGCTCAATACTTGGCCCAGCTTCACCAACAAAGTGCTTGGAATAGATCTATCTGTCCTTCTTGACATGTTTGTGGGAGAAATTTGGTCAACCACAAGCACGACTTGAGTCCACCGCTTGTACTTCTCAGTGGTTTCAAAGATGGGATAAAGTTTACTCCTTCTGCGGAAAATGAAACGAAAAAGCCGGCAACTTTTTCTATTAAATTGGTAGCCAATGTAATCCCATACAACCGACTTGGTCCTTTAAGATGGAGAGAAAAGTTCAGTGCAGGCTTTGCCTCCTTCAGCCATGATGCAGAGCTGGCTAACATTAGCTGCCTGTTTGTAAACAGAGACAGAGGTGCGTGCTGGGGAAGGGCGGCAGCGGCCGCCTCCGCTCTGCCTGTCAAGAATTCTCATAACCCGCTCATACCGTAGGGATGGTATAATGGAAAATTTGAGTGGTTTTGATACTGTGGCTTTTTCATACCGCGGTATACCGTGAAACCGGTTATCGGCCCATGTCTAGCTATAACATTATGTCAGACTTAAGTATAAACTATAGACCCGACTGCACAGTATGAATATGCTTTCTTCATACACATCTACTCATATAAGTAACAGGTTGGTTGTGGGTGCATCCCACAGCAGTCGGTACTCAAGGTTCTTGAAATGGAGCAATATCTCCACCTGCTGGATCTTTACCATTCATTCAGATACAATGGAATTTCCCCCAAGACCTCTAGTTAACATATAGTCTAGTTTGTGCTTTGATCACTCTGTCACTACAGGGGTTCACCATTTGTGAACCCCTGTAGTGTAGCTTGGAGTTGCCGCAATAACAAGCACCTGTTGAGCTTTATTTATGAACAAATGAATTCTGTGGTTATGTGTTCATCACATAACATTAGGCTCTCATCTGTTTAGTAATTCCGGGCTGTCCTTCACAATGTCACTATCATACAAAACTTCCAGTCTGCAGACTCTGATATTTATATATATATATTTTTGAAATATTAACAATGAAAGCGGTTCACATATTTGCCTCCTAAACAGATGGTCTGAGGTTCAAGACCACCTGTGCCCCATTCTCCATGTACATTTGGAGTTCTCCCAGGTTGGGCATGTGGTATTAAACCTGTGCCAAATCAATGTGCAGATCCATACCAGACCTGCTACGGCAACTCTGAGCAAAATGGAAGCAGCCAGTGTCGAGTCACAATGTTTTTATGATGCACAATATTCTTACTTTGAGAATCATCTTTCAACCAAATCATTGTTGCCCTCCATCTTTACGTTTCTCTTCCCTCTGTTTTGTACTAACCAAGCAAAAAAACCTCCAGAGCAACATTAAAAATCTAAATGTATTTCATTCATTTATTCTTTCAGATCTGCCTCTATCTAGGCCAGTGCTTTCCAGGCTCTGGGCTTTGGATGTTGCTGAAATGTTGATTTTCTGTGGCAGAATCTGGCTGTTTTCTGTTATCAATTTTAATCGGGGCCCATTTTCAGTGGTGGCACTGCAGTTGTTTGTCACCATTCCATTCATACGTGCAGCTGTTTGCGTGCACCACTCCTCAGGAAAGACTCCGACAGTATCTCATGCAGGGCGAATGCTCTCTCTGGCTGCTTTTGCATAATTATTTGGCAAAACTAAACTTTGTGCAGGAGTGCCTTCATTCCTCTGAAACATTTAGTCTACCTAAAACATTTTTTTAGCCTCCTCTGCAAAATTTAGTTCTTGCTCAGAAATACAAAAAAATTGATGAAGAGGCTCTGTGCCGTCGGGTTTTCAGACACGCTGAAAGGAGTTTAATTATACTCTTGCTTTGGCAACAGCAGTCCGTGACAACAGTGGACATGCTGTAAATTTGCCCTCTTGAGGTTTCTGCTCTTAATATCGGCTGCTATCTTTAGCCTTAAGCTTGTAATTATGTGAAAAGTGCAAGCTTCATACTATGTACCCACCCTGGGTCTGGGTTGGCAGCCACCCCTGACGACAGCTGGTCAATCCCTGTGTCTTGAAAGTAGCTGTATATCTGATGCAGCCAGGTGAAACATGGCGTTGCGGGGGTCCTCAGCACCGGTGCGTCATACACAAAGCAGAACTTCACATGACTGCAGTGTTGAGGGTGATGTTCCCTCGTAATGAGAGTATTACATCTCATCTGAGCTTCCCTAAGTAGCCATTTGTTCCAGTCATATATCGGGATGTTCCAGAAAGTAATAAAGACATGCAGTCATCGGTTTAGGTTGCTGGTTAGCTTCCCAGTCGCACAATCATACAGTAAGACTGAAAACATTAGGACCTTAAAGAGTAGGGATGGGTATTGATAAGATTTTATCGATATCGATGCCATTATCGATTCTGCTTATCGATCCGATTCCTTATCGATTCCCTTATCGATACCTCTTGTGAATTTTGTACTAAAAGTAGGCTTTACAGGTTTTCTATGTATTTCATTGAGTCTTAAAATAAATAAATATGAAATTGGTCACTGTATCCTTGATCTCTGGACATAAATAAAAATAAACAAAATGGTGTTGCGCTTTGAAGTTATTAATTCTGACTGGACTCGCGCAGCGTTTGGAGCTGTGTGAACAGAACGGAGGATGATTCTCATTTCTTTCTTGCAACAAGACAGGAGTCCCAGTTAGTAACTTTAATCTGCACAAAAGTGACTCACGATTTCACATATTCAGGGATGAAAGTGTGTAACTTTGCAAAAACAATGTCGGACTCTGTAGTTTTCTCTGGGCCCCTCCCCAATCGGACCGGGAGTGACATGTTTAGCCGCATGTTCTCCTTGAATTGCTGGCTGTCTGAGTGGTGTCCAAAAAATGAGGTGGGCTTCATAGATAATTGGCAAAGCTTCTGGGGAAAACCTGGTCTTGTTAGGAGAGACCGCATCCATCCCACTTTGGATGGAGCAGCTCTCATTTCTAGAAATCTGGCCAATTTTCTTAAATCCTCCAAACCGTGACTATCCAGGGTTGGGACCAGGAAGCAGAGTTGTAGTCTTACACACCTCTCTGCAGCTTCTCTCCCCCTGCCATCCCCTCATTACCCCATCCCCGTAGAGACGGTGCCTGCTCCCAGACTACCAATAACCAGCAAAAATCTATTTAAGCATAAAAATTCAAAAAGAAAAAATAATATAGCACCTTCAACTGCACCACAGACTAAAACAGTTAAATGTGGTCTATTAAACATTAGGTCTCTCTCTTCTAAGTCCCTGTTGGTAAATGATATAATAATTGATCAACATATTGATTTATTCTGCCTTACAGAAACCTGGTTATAGCAGGATGAATATGTTAGTTTAAATGAGTCAACACCCCCGAGTCACACTAACTGTCAGAATGCTCGTAGCACGGGTCGGGGCGGAGGATTAGCAGCAATCTTCCATTCCAGCTTATTAATTAATCAAAAACCCAGACAGAGCTTTAATTCATTTGAAAGCCTGACTCTTAGTCTTGTTCATCCAAATTGGAAGTCCCAAAAACCAGTTTTATTTGTTATTATCTATCGTCCATCTGGTCGTTACTGTGAGTTTCTCTGTGAATTTTCAGACCTTTTGTCTGACTTAGTGCTTAGCTCAGATAAGATAATTATAGTGGGCGATTTTAACATCCACACAGATGCTGAGAATGACAGCCTCAACACTGCATTTAATCTATTATTAGACTCTATTGGCTTTGCTCAAAAAGTAAATGAGTCCACCCATCACTTTAATCATATCTTAGATCTTGTTCTGACTTATGGTATGGAAATAGAAGACTTAACAGTATTCCCTGAAAACTCCCTTCTGTCTGATCATTTCTTAATAACATTTACATTTACTCTGATGGACTACCCAGCAGTGGGGAATAAGTTTCATTACACTAGATGTCTTTCAGAAAGCGCTGTAACTAGGTTTAAGGATATGATTCCTTCTTTATGTTCTCTAATGCCATATACCAACACAGTGCAGAGTAGCTACCTAAACTCTGTAAGTGAGATAGAGTATCTCGTCAATAGTTTTACATCCTCATTGAAGACAACTTTGGATGCTGTAGCTCCTCTAAAAAGAGAGCTTTAAATCAGAAGTGCCTGACTCCGTGGTATAACTCACAAACTCGTAGCTTAAAGCAGATAACCCGTAAGTTGGAGAGGAAATGGCGTCTCACTAATTTAGAAGATCTTCACTTAGCCTGGAAAAAGAGTCTGTTGCTCTATAAAAAAGCCCTCCGTAAAGCTAGGACATCTTTCTACTCATCACTAATTGAAGAAAATAAGAGCAACCCCAGGTTTCTTTTCAGCACTGTAGCCAGGCTGACAAAGAGTCAGAGCTCTATTGAGCTGAGTATTCCATTAACTTTAACTAGTAATGACTTCATGACTTTCTTTGCTAACAAAATTTTAACTATTAGAGAAAAAATTACTCATAACCATCCCAAAGACGTATCGTTATCTTTGGCTGCTTTCAGTGATGCCGATATTTGGTTAGACTCTTTCTCTCCGATTGTTCTGTCTGAGTTATTTCATTAGTTACTTCATCCAAACCATCAACATGTTTATTAGACCCCATTCCTACCAGGCTGCTCAAGGAAGCCCTACCATTATTTAATGCTTCGATCTTAAATATGATCAATCTATCTTTGTTAGTTGGCTATGTACCACAGGCTTTTAAGGTGGCAGTAATTAAACCATTACTTAAAAAGCCATCACTTGACCCAGCTATCTTAGCTAATTATAGGCCAATCTCCAACCTTCCTTTTCTCTCAAAAATTCTTGAAAGGGTAGTTGTAAAACAGCTAACTGATCATCTGCAGAGGAATGGTCTATTTGAAGAGTTTCAGTCAGGTTTTAGAATTCATCATAGTACAGAAACAGCATTAGTGAAGGTTACAAATGATCTTCTTATGGCCTCAGACAGTGGACTCATCTCTGTGCTTGTTCTGTTAGACCTCAGTGCTGCTTTTGATACTGTTGACCATAAAATTTTATTACAGAGATTAGAGCATGCCATAGGTATTAAAGGCACTGCGCTGCGGTGGTTTGAATCATATTTGTCTAATAGATTACAATTTGTTCATGTAAATGGGGAATCTTCTTCACAGACTAAAGTTAATTATGGAGTTCCACAAGGTTCTGTGCTAGGACCAATTTTATTCACTTTATACATGCTTCCCTTAGGCAGTATTATTAGACGGTATTGCTTAAATTTTCATTGTTACGCAGATGATACCCAGCTTTATCTATCCATGAAGCCAGAGGACACACACCAATTAGCTAAACTGCAGGATTGTCTTACAGACATAAAGACATGGATGACCTCTAATTTCCTGCTTTTAAACTCAGATAAAACTGAAGTTATTGTACTTGGCCCCACAAATCTTAGAAACATGGTGTCTAACCAGATCCTTACTGTGGATGGCATTACCCTGACCTCTAGTAATAATGTGAGAAATTTTTGAGTCATTTTTGATCAGGATATGTCATTCAAAGCGCATATTAAACAAATATGTAGGACTGCTTTTTTGCATTTACGCAATATCTCTAAAATCAGAAAGGTCTTGTCTCAGAGTGATGCTGAAAAACTAATTCATGCATTTATTTCCTCTAGGCTAGACTATTGTAATTCATTATTATCAGGTTGTCCTAAAAGTTCCCTAAAAAGCCTTCAGTTAATTCAAAATGCTGCATCTAGAGTACTGACGGGGACTAGAAGGAGAGAGCATATCTCACCCATATTGGCCTCTCTTCATTGGCTTCCTGTTAATTCTAGAATAGAATTTAAAATTCTTCTTCTTACTTATAAGGTTTTGAATAATCAGGTCCCATCTTATCTTAGGGACCTCGTAGTACCATATCACCCCAATAGAGCGCTTCGCTCTCAGACTGCAGGCTTACTTGTAGTTCCTAGGGTTTGTAAGAGTAGAATGGGAGGCAGAGCCTTCAGCTTTCAGGCTCCTCTCCTGTGGAACCAGCTCCCAATTCAGATCAGGGAGACAGACACCCTCTCTACTTTTAAGATTAGGCTTAAAACTTTCCTTTTTGCTAAAGCTTATAGTTAGGGCTGGATCAGGTGACCCTGAACCATCCCTTAGTTATGCTGCTATAGACTTAGACTGCTGGGGGGATCCCATGATGCACTGTTTCTTTCTCTTTTTGCTCTGTATGCACCACTCTGCATTTAATCATTAGTGATCGATCTCTGCTCCCCTCCACAGCATGTCTTTTTCCTGGTTCTCTCCCTCAGCCCCAACCAGTCCCAGCAGAAGACTGCCCCTCCCTGAGCCTGGTTCTGCTGGAGGTTTCTTCCTGTTAAAAGGGAGTTTTTCCTTCCCACTGTAGCCAAGTGCTTGCTCACAGGGGGTCGTTTTGACCGTTGGGGTTTTACATAATTATTGTATGGCCTTGCCTTACAATATAAAGCGCCTTGGGGCAACTGTTTGTTGTGATTTGGCGCTATATAAAAAAAAATTGATTGATTAATTGATTGAAAGTGGTGAAAAACAAAAAAAGCTGAAACCCAAAATTACCCCCCAACACCACGTGCACGAAAAAGTTTGAATTCTAGAAGCTCTGAAATGCAATCTGGGACTATTCCAGACAATAAACTGCAGTGAGTGCAGCATTCATTTAGGTGAGGGGGAAAAAAAACAACTTTCCTTATTCAGATTCATTCCAGTAGTATTCTGCTCTTACTAGGATGCAGCAGCTTTGTAGCTTGGCAGATAGTTCTGGAGGAAATCACTGAAGAAATTAACACATTGAAAATATGGTTTGACCGAAACAAACTGTCATTAAACTTAAATAAGACAGGGATGAAATGGAGTCACTAGGTGTTCACAGGAAACACTTATTTATTTCTATATGTATGTATGTATTTATGTATGTTCATTGTTAGTTGGTTTTATATTTTCTGTTGTGTTTTTATTCATGTTCTTTTTGTCTCTTTCTCTAAAATTGTATATAATCATTAGATTAGTTATTATTACTATTATTTTTGTGCTTGCTATTATTATTAATATATAAACAAAAATAAATTTAAAAAATATTACAATTTGTAATACATTTGACTCTTTTACGACAACAAACGCTTGACAGCTGCAACTGCTTAATGCTAACTTTGAAAAACATTGAAAATGCCATAGACATGCTAACGTGTTAGCATCGGTCCCATTTTTAAGTTATAAAATACATCTATGAACTGTTTCAGAAGACCATAACAGGTCAGTTTAACATAAAAAGGTAAATAATACTCACAGCCATATGCTCTTTAGGGTTTTAGCGGGGGAAAGCGAAAGAAAAAAATTAATCAACGAAGCAATGATCGAAGCACTGGGAATCGTTAAGTAAAAAGGTTATTGATGTCAGTGGGTTGAATCATTTCTTAACGATACCCGAAAGGAACCGGTTCTTGATACCCATCCCTATTAAAGACTTGAACCTTCAGTCTTCTGTAAAGGAATTTGTATCACCAAATGCCTCTGTCCAGTGACAACATCACCCAAAAGCTCTTCCCAGGTGTCTCATAGGCTTAGGTCTCAGAGACTTCAGTGTCACTGAGAAAAGGGGATCTACATCACAAACAGATACATCTGAGTGCCGAGGCCATCAAGTCAATGACAGCCTAAATCTTAGTCTTGATCCAGGACAATCACAAAACCAGACACTTCACCTCCTCACACAGCTTCTCAAGTGCTGCAGTCGGAGCACTGACTCCTTCCACAAAAATCACAGTATCATCTGCAAAGTAGTCAAGGTTAGTAAACCTTTGCTCCGTGACAAAGGCACCCAAGTAGCTCCAGGAACACAACCCAACACCCAGGCCATGCACGCACTGGGCGTTGAAGCGCATACTTCACTTTCCCTCAGAATGATACGAACAGGAAGCGATCGTGGCTCACAGCAATTCTCATTGTAAATAACAGTGAAATCACTTCAGATTCTCGCATGTTTACATAAAACAAACACAAGAACAACATCTAAAAACCTTGATAATATATTCACATGAGTTTTACGCACAATATAAAAAGAGTTTTACCTTGCGATGTTGATGCTGTTGTCAGTGTGCAATGGTTAAATTGCAGCATTATCTGAAAGTCTTCATGCATTTCTCAATGTTGTTAACATCTCGCAGACCTCTCTGAGATTTTGTGAGATTTTGCAGGATTCGAAGCCTCAATAGGGCGAATAGGCTGGCCATGATGTCCAGCAGCTTGTAGGTGACCCCGTAAATTCTCAGGAAATCTCAGAGAGCAGCCTGATCAACTGAGTCAAATGTTCTGTGAAATTCAACGTAGGCTGCAAAAAACACACTGTGCATATTTGGTCTGGCATTCTTGAGTACTTGCAGTGCTAGGAAGTGATCGATGGTTGACCTTGTAGGCGTGAAGCCAGACTCTTCTGGTTGCTGAATGGCAAGCAACTAGGAGTGAATCCTGTCACGAAAGACCCCCACAAGAGTCGTTCCTGGCACAGAGATCAGTGCAGGTGCTCAGAGAGGGAAAACAAGTCTTCTCTTCCAGTCTGGTGAGGTGATACCTGTCTCCTGCATGGATTCAGAGTTTTCTTGCAACACCTGGAGACATTCAGCCTTAATAATACCACAAATCACAACAATATTATGGTGAAGAACAACTGCGAGAAAAACATTTTGGAGTATTCTCAGTTTCATTGGATCTGCATGTTGGCACAACTTTTACACCAGATGACCTTCCTGAAGCAACTCCATATGTACACAATGTATGGGCTACAGGTGGCATTGAACTGGGGACCTACTGTTTGGGAGGCAAGTGCACCATGCTGCCCTTTAGCTACAGTGAATCCCAGTGACAAAGAGCTAGACAATTATCCGTGAAAGGATTGACATTTTATTCTTCTACAGCTTCCTTTGAATAAGGCAAAATTACGGTGTTTCTCCTCATGTCTGGTGAGAATTCTTCTGCACGTCTGCTGTATTGTGCACCATGATGGGTTCAGTTCAGCATGTACAGCTCACAGTCGCTTGTGATGGGTGGAAGCAATCCCATAACTTGACAAACATGTCTTCGAGAAATCTCATTTACAAAAAGGTGGTGTTGATGCAGTCACCAGTGACTGGGTCAGTCAGTCAAGGGTTAGATGCACAACCCAGAACCAATGCTATGCAGGATGTACTTAATAATAATAATAATAACAATAATAATAAAGAAACACAATAATATTCCTGCTCCCAGGTCACATATGGTCCTGGGGCCTACAGTTTGACACCACCCTGTGTTATAACATGAGGAGGTGATGGTCTAGTGGTTATGCAGTAGACTTCAGATCAGAGGATCCTCGGTTCAAACCCATGTCTGGCCAGAATATGACTCAGGGCCCTTGGGAAAGGTCCTTAATCCCCAAGTTGCTCCTGGTGTGTAGTGAGCGCCTTACATGGCAGCACCCTGACATTGGTGTGTGAGTGTGTGTGTGTGAATACCATCAATGGAAAGCTCTTTGAGCTTCTCATATAGATGGCAAAGCGCTGTATAAATGCAGTCCATTTACCATAACTAAGGCTTTTGGACCTATGATTGTTCTAACGCTAGTGACCCCTTAAATTTAGATTTCTTGCAGCATTCCTTTCGCTTCAGCTCAGTGGAGGAACTTAAGCCACAAAGGCACACTCGACTGGTCGGTCGGCTGCAAGTTTGAAGTAGACGGGATCAACATGCTAAGAGCGACTCGAACCGCTAGTTTGCCTCATTAGTTGTCGATCAGAGGAGTTGGTGCCCACAGGACGTTTGGGCGCACGGAGTTCTTATAGTTCTTCTGAGTTCATTTCACCACAGCATTTAGTCTTTCACCAAAGAGCTAAAGTCAAGTTGGAATTTTTCCTTCTCAAATATAAAGCTTTACTGAATTTCTCTGATTTATACCATCATGAACTGAATGTTTGTGGGTTTTGAATGTTTGCTCAAACAAAAAGTGCTTTGAAGGAACTGCAGTGTGTATTTTTACCAGAAAAACGTGCAGTGACCCTGAAGTGTCATTTAACTGATCTGGTTTTAAACGATGAGGCTCATAAAAGTAATTTTAACATTATTTTCTGAGCACTGGCTTATATTTTGTTTGAGCGAGATCTAAGAGTGTCAGATTAAAGACTGACATCAGTTTGTTTTAAATGAGAAGGAGAAAAACTTGTGCTGCAGTTATTGTGGATCTAATTGTGCACAAATATGTAACCGCAAGGATAAAGTTTTTAATAAAACCATGAGCTCCAGTCCCAGCTGAGATAACCCTGATAACAAAGAAATAGAATTGAAGGTTTTTGTTTTACAGTTTAAACATAAAATTGATTATAAATAAGCAAAATTAGAACCAACAACTAACTAACTTGCATCATGCTGCCTTCACTCTGAGTTACAGCCGGCACGTTGCTGTGGTCATCATGGGCATAAAATAGACTTATTGTCTATTTTGGCCCCACCTAACATGCAGCATAACGGACACTCTCTTATCACAGTAAAACGCTCACTCTGATTGAAAATGAATGGCAGCTGGTCGCTTTGCATCTGTCTCTTGTTGGTAAGGTTACACCTTACCCATGTGAATTACTTTGAGGCGACTTATGTTGTGATTTGGCACTATATAAATAAATTGAATTGAATTGTAGCTAATGTGACTGAGGGGTGATGGGGTCCCAACTATGCTTGACAGCATTTTAAACAGTGCCATCTGAGCGCTCTCTGCTGGACCAACCAAGTAATGAGAATATTTCTAACAGCCAAAGTGTTTTTCTATGTTGTTTATTTTGTAAAATAAAATATTACTGATACTGATGTGTTCATAGTAGGCTCGCATCAGCTAATATTATTGGCCAACTGATATATTGGTTGGACTGTAATTGCCAATTCTCAAAAGTACCCATCTATCTGCTGTAGCCAAGTGAAATATGGGCGTGTCCTTGGCCTTCTCCAGCAGCTGGGGTCCACAACACTCAGGCATAGGCGTGGTGGATTGTGTCCAGAGAATCAGGCCACATGTCCAAAAAGTCAAAGTTTATGTTCCATCACAATGCGACTGATCGTAGATTTCTGAATCTCCAAAATTAACCATTGGTTTGACACAGTCGTTCCAGCGGTACCCAAGGATCCTCTAAAGAGACTTGGTACCAAAGAAATCAAGTACAAAGAGGTACAAGGAGAGAAGGAAAGGAAGCGGCTGCCCTACCTCATTCTGTGGCTTGGGTCCTGTGTTCTACTAACTGGCAAATCAGAATCGAGTGTGTGACCTACCTCACAGCACCAAACCAGAGCACAAGTTACCTCAAAGCACCATGCATGAGTAAGATCTAACAACCTATCTTCCTAACTGGGTTTCAGCTTGACAATAAATAAAAAGTGAAATGTTGCAAACATTTTGGTCTTTAATCAGCAGTGTCTTCAGACCAACAAACAGCACAAAACCTCGTTAAGGCTCAGTTTTGAAAAAACAACATCTAGTCTTGAAGGCTTGGCCTTATCGATGTCATGTTCCTGTGGTTACATAAACAGAGTAACCACAAAAAGTTGATTCTCCTCATTTTGTCAGCAATGTGAAGATCAGACAAGTGCAACAAAAGGTTCGGAAGTCAGATTTCCTTTTTCCTGTTTAAACAGAGCCAAGTCTTATCAGACGATTGAGGCTGTGACAGATTGTCTTCTTCCTGTCGCATCATCCCGCCAACTCGTAATAAATTTCACCCTTGAAGCCGACCTGATGTCTTTTTATACATCTTAATTATTCACAATCTTCATGAGAGGGCTCCATGTTTAGTATCTTCTATTTTTGTAAGATATGAAGATTTATTCTTCTCGGTCTCAGAGACCCAGAGACATGAATGTCCCTGTTGAGATAAGTGAATGTCTCTACAAGTTCAACACTTTCACTGCATCCAGATACATTTTTGATGGCCATGGATTCAGCAAAAAACACATTGTTGTCTACAGACTCGAGTCCAGTGAACCTTTCCTCACTGACAAAAGTACCTAAGTCAGTCTATCCATTTTATATACCCACTTACTTCAATTAATGGTCACAAGGGGACTGGAGCCTATGCCAGCAGTCACAAGGTGTGTGGCGGGGTACACCCTGGACAGGGCCACATGTAGACAAACACCTTCACACCTACAGTCCATTTAGAGTCACCGTTCACCTAACCTATATGTCTTTGGATGTGGGAGGAAGCAGGAGCACCCAGAGGGAACCCACACAAACACAGGGAGAACATATGCAAACTCCACACAGAAAGGCCACAGGTGGGAATCGATCCCATGACCTTTTTGCTGTGAGGCAGCAGTGCTAACCGCTAATCCACTGTGCTGCCCTACATCTTTTCTACTACGCCTGCCTGTTCATATAGTATACAAATAATGAATGTTTATGAGTTCACTGGTACAAATATTTCATGAGGTGAAAGCTGGAACAAACCATTCAACAAGGGGCGACATACAAAGCACCAATCAAATGACAAGGATCCACTCAGCTGTTATATAATTTGGTATATCATCTGGAACCCCCCCCCCACACACACACACTTTTGTTTCTTGAAGTACTTTGTTTCTTCACATATAATTTTTGCTCCATTGCTGTGTTCCTTGGGATCTTTTTTGTATGATATTTTTATGACATACCCTTTCATATTCAGGTTTGATTGTGTTTGGGCTCTGCATTGACAGACGTCTACATCCAGTTTGTAAAAATCTGCATTTATTAATTTATTCATTTTCTGCCGTTTGTCCTGGTTATGGCGCTCTATTCAGAGTCCCTCCTGGATAGTCGAGCTTTTCACCCTGTCCAGGACTGTAAGTCCTCATACCCGACAAAGGAATCTCATTTCCACCGCTTGTATCCACGACCTTGTTCTTTGTCATTTGTCATTGTCAATCACCCAACGTTCATAACCGTAGGTGAGGACAGGAGTATAAACTGACTGGTTAATTGAGAGCCTCACCTTCTGGCTCAGCCCCTTCTTCACCACAACGGTTCGGTACAGCATCCTTAAAACGTCAGATGTCGCCCCAATCCATTTATTAATCTCACACTTACCCCCACTCATGAACAAGAAATAACTCTGGGGAGATAACGCTCCCCCAGACCCAGAGGGGACAGTCCACCCTTTTCCAACAGAGGACCATGGACTCACATTTGGAGGTGATGATTCTGATTTGGGGTCACCAAGAAAATTTAACAAACTCTTCCCTAATCCAAGGACCTTTTCTGCACCACAGTGCAAGAATCTGTTATATTTTGTCTGTAGTCAGCGCTGAACCATCCTGCAAAAAGGCGGCAAAAGAGAGTGAAGGAAGCAGCGAACTTAATGTGCCGTTGCATTGAAACAGCCTGATGACAGATCATCATCAGACACTGAGGTCAAAGGTTAAGTTGTCCACACAGGTCTGGTCTGACAATGACAGCACAGACATAGTGTGTCTGTGTGTGTGGCTATAATTTTGTTATGGAATGTGTGTGCATGTGAGTCATTGTGCTTGAATGTGTGTGAAGAAAACAGAAACTCCTGTCTGTTGCCTCACTTCTTTTTGACCTTATCAGATGCTTCTCACACACACTTACTGTAACGTCTGCTGGCACATGATTTATCTTTTACAAAAGAGGTATTTTGCTCACCAGAGTTCATTTTTGGGTGGGATTGTCAGCAGTATATCTCAAAACGTTACATGTACAAATTTAAATGAAACTACTCTAATTGAATGATTGATATATATGCATATATATATATATATATATATATATATATATATATATATATATATATATATATATATATGTGTGTGTGTGTGTGTGTGTGTGTGCGCGCAAGTATTTACAGCGCTTCAATTTTTCCACATTTTGATGCAGCCTTATTCCAAAAAGGAGTAATTTTGTTTTCCCCTCAAAATTCTGTACACAACACCCCATAATGACAACATGAAAAAAGTTTATTAAATGTATTATAAATGTACGTAAATATTCACACTCTTTGCTCAATACTTTGTTGATGCACCTTTGATGTTGATGCAGCAATTACAGCCTCAAGTCTTCTTGAATATGATGACACAAGCTTGGCGCACCCATCTTTGGACAGTTTTGCTCATTCCTCTTCATGTTGTCATTATGGGGTGTTGTGAGTAGAATTTTGAGGGAAAAAATAATTTACTCCATTTTGAAATAAGGCTGTAACTTAACAAAATGGAAAAAGTGAAGGGCTGTGAATACTTTCCAGATGCACCGTATTTTTCTGCCAGATGCCCTTCCTGATGCATCTCCACATTACATGGAGAATGGGCTGGGATGGTCTTGAACTGGGAATCATCTGTTCTAGAAACAAGTGCACTAATCACTTGGCCACCACCCTGCCAGCATTTAAATGTATCATCGTCGGCCTCCTTCCATCTCGGGAGATGATGGCTGCACCAGGAGAACGTCACTGTTGGATACTACATGTCCTTGTGTGGCTGTGTAGGCCGATGTGGGAGTGGCAGTCTCTGTTGCAAGTTGGGCAGATGTAGGTTGATGTTGTTTGTTCTGTGGTGCTCAACTTGTGGATGGCTCTCTACTTCAGGGAATCACTGCAATCTTCCCTGACTTTCTACATCCCTTGCTTTACGACTGTCCTCCAGAAACCACACCAGTCTGCAATGCTTTCCCAGGATTGCACATCGATGTCTGCGCTGTTGATGTCCTACTTACAGATGTCTTTGAAGCACAGCCTTCAGTGAGCGCATGGTCTGGATCCCTCTGAGAGTTCGTCATACAACAGGTCTTTTGGTATGCGGCCGTCATCCATGCAATATGCATGTCCAAGCCAGCGCAGACGGTGTTGGCTCAGGAGGGAGAAGACAGTGGGTAGCCCTGCGCGCTCCAGTACCTCAGTGTTGGGGATTTTGCCCCACCATTGAATGCCGAGTATATGTCTCAGGCAACGGAGGTGGAAACTGTTGTCTTTTCTACTGGGCAGAGTGTGGGGTCCACGTTTCACTGGAGTATAGGAGGGTGCTGAGTACACAGGCTCTGTACACATGCATCTTGGTGTTCACTGTCAGGTTCTTTTTTGACCACACCCTCTTGTGGAGCTTGGACGTGATCCCAGAGGCTTTAGCGATTCTTGAGTTGATCCCAGGTTCGAGGGAGAGATTGGAGCTGATCGTGGACCTCAGGTACTGGAACTGAGCCACTGTGTTTAGTTCATGGCTCCTGATAAGGATTCTTGGGGGAGAGCTGATGCCCTGTCCCATCACTTCAGTCTTCTTGTGGCTGATGGTGAAGTCAAACTCATCACAGGCATGAACAAATCGGTCGATCAGTCTCTGCGTGTGTTGCCAGAGCATAGTCGGCGAAGAAAGCCTCTCTGATGGTGATGTGCCTGACCTTGGTCTTGGTTCGCAGTCTGGCTAGGTTGAACACCCTGCCATCGGATCATGTGTGTCGGTAGACTCCATCTTTGTTGTTGTTGAAGGCATAGGTTGATAACTGCTGGTAATCTCATCCACATAAAATCCTTAGACGATTGCCTTGCATCAGTGAGAAGCTGGATGTCTAGCAACTTTCTGCTTTTAAACTCTGATAAGACTGAAATGATGGTTCTTGGTCCAGAAAGACATCGGCATCAATTTGACCAGCTAACGCTTAGTCTAGGCTCGTGTGTCGTACATCACACTGACAAAGTGAGGAACCTTGGGGTAATTTTTAATCCTACGTCGTCCTTTGACCTCCACATTAGAGATATTATGAGGACTGCTTTCATCAAACTTTGAAATATAGCAAAGATTCGTCCCATCCTGTCTATGGCTGATGCTGAGACCCTGATTCATGTGTTTGTCTCTTAGATTGGACTACTGCAATGTTCTAGTTTCCGGTTTACCGCAGTCCAGCATTAGGGGTCTCCAATAGGTTCAAAATGCTGCTGCTAGACTTTTGACAGGAAGCAGAAAGTTTGACCACATTATACCCATTTTGGCATCTCTTCACTGGCTTCCTGTCCCTGTAAGATCAGATTATAAGGTTCTGCTTCTAGCCTATAAAATTGTTCACAGACTGGCACCTCCCTACCTAGCTGACCTAATTAACCCTACGTACCGGCCCGGGCTTTGCGTTCTCAGGGTGCAGGACTACTTAGTGTCCCTAGGGTGAATAAGAAGTCTGCGGGTCACAGAGCTTTCTCTTATCGTGCCCCTGTTCTGTGGAATGATCTCCCTGCGTCAATAAAAGTCAGATTCTGTGGAGACTTTCAAGTCCAGACTTAAGAAGCACTTATTTCCCCTTTCGTATGGCTAGCATACTGGCATAGTATGTTACTATGCTTTTTACTCTTTAAAATTCATTTTATTAGGAAACGGAGCGGGCCGCGGCCTCAACTTTATCTAAATTCTGGGTCTTTTAGTGAAGCTTGGGGCTAGTGGCCAGTGATCACCTTAGTATTTTGTTTGTTTTTCTTGTTGCTTAATGCTGACAAATTATACCTTATTTGTTGTCTTTCTGATGCCTAATTCTGTTTTTTTCCCCCTCTCTGTTTGAGGTGCAGCTCCATCCAGAGATGGGTGTGGTGTCTATTTCTGAATCCCTCCTGTCCTGTGTACCGGCAACATTTCCTGTATATTCGTTTTGTGAATTGTTTTGTAATTTGTGCCTGTAGCATGGTCCACTCGTAGTCTGGTCTACTTGAGGTTTCTTCCTCAGAGGGAGTTTTCCTTAACACTGTTGCCTGTGTGCTTGCTGTGGGGGTTGGTAAGATTAGACCTTACTTGTGTGAAGCGCCTTGAGGCAACTTTGTTGTGATTTGATGCTATGTAAATGAAATAAATTGAAACTATTGAAATAAAGAGCCCTCCCTCCAGCACAAGCACAGCAAATCGTGCAAGTTCTTCATCAGTGCTTCCTTTCCTCGCTTGATCACCTCTGGAGGGATTTTGTCTTTTCCTGGGGCTTTGCCAGTGGAGAGACAGTCTATGGCCTTGCTCAGTTTTTCTACTGTTGGCTCCTTGTCTGGTTTATCCAATACAGGCAGGTGGCTGATGGTGTCCAGCGCTGTGTCAGACACTGTCAGTCAGCCAATTCAACTCTAGATAGTGCTCCACTCATTGCTACATCTCTTCTTCTGTGATGTTCTCACTTAACTTGGTCATTAGCGGGATGCTCTTTAAGGCAGCCTAAGGTGGCCTTCTTGATGCCTGTGTACATGCTGCCTGTGTTACTACAGTCTGGGTTGGACTGTATCCTCTGGCTCAGCTTCAGCCAGTAGTCATTAGAGCAGCGTTGGGCTGTTTGCTGGCAGTTGTTGCGTGCAGCCCTCAGTGCGTCCCTTGTGTCTTGGCATGGGTTGCTCTTATGCGCTCGGTGCGTGCACTTGGCCTCCAGGACCGGCTCCATTTCCTGCCAACTCGCCTCAGTCCTCATTTCGATGCTCCAGCCCTGATTGGTATAGAACAGACTGCACTTGCATCCATTTTGAGTCTGCAGTTTTGGCGTCTGTGTGCCCACTATGCAGTGATGTTCTGAGGGTTCTGAGGAACTCTGGCTCTGGCATTGATGCGTGGGGGACTCTTGGTCTTAGAGTGGTGCATTTTGTGTGGGATGAGGCAGATCTGGGAGCGGACCAGGATGTGTTCTGTGTCACAGTTGGCACTGTGCATGCTGTTCAGGTCTTGCTTCCTGGTCAGGATCGGGTCTAGCCGGTGCCAGTAGATGGATCTTGGGTGGCGCCATGATACTTTGTGCCTTTGCTTGAGTTGGAAAAAGGTGTTGGTCACTGCTAGCTTGTGGAAGGACCACAGTTCTAAGAATCTCTGGCCATTCGCATTTATTTTTCCATTTAAATTAATGTAATGCAATTTGTTTGCTTGGTTTCAGTGCAGAAGGTTGTCTCTTCAAACCCCATTTCTCCATGCAATGTGAAGTTGTGTCTGGCGTGAAACTTGTGGCAAATCTACAGGTAGCTCCACCTTGGATCTGCTGTGGCGACCCCGAGTGAAAACAAGGGAGCAACCAAAGGGCCTTACTTTTTTAATAAATGTACAGTTAATTTCATCAAATGTGTCTGGGTACCATGTGATCACTAATGCTAGTTACCATGCACGTTGGCCAAGGGCATTGTTTTCACTGGTGTGTGTCTTTTGACAAGATTACTCAAAAGCAAACAGATTTCCTTCAAACTTGATGGAAATATTGTTTGGATAGATATGAAGAGGAGTTTAGATTTTGGAGTAGTTTGGTCAAAGGTCAAAGAAAACATGGTCTAAAAATACAAAAAAAAACCCAACAACAACCAAGACGTCGACATGGATGATCTCTAAAGCACGTTGGTCATCTGATTGGCACGTCTGGCTTTATAATGAAGCCACATAGAAGTGATACAATGAAGTCATACTTAGATAAAAACATTACAGATAGATACACGTATATGAAACTGTACATTTGTGTTGCGGTGTGGAGAGCATGCAGATTATGTATCAGCTCATGGATACATTCATGGCCTGATGTTTTCACAAACAACTTGAAACTTGGGTTTGACCCGAGACAAATGGATGCAATAGACGTCTCAAATCATTTAACTAGTTGTCACAAACATATTTATCAGCCTCTGTTGTGCAGATTAGTGGCTGTGACACAGTTTCAGTTGACATTTCACTGTTATACTGAGAAATGGCCGCATAGTCAGAGGAAACACTAACTCCGCCCACGCTTCAGAGAAATGCATGATGTGCGGCTCCACCACATGTGGAGACTCTGGGCTTTATGTCACCATCACATATGTTTTATGAAAGCAAACAAACATCACACAAACATTTTAGTAAACACAGACACGCACTGGCGTTTTGTGGACGACCCCTGACTGTAGCAAGAGGCCCTCACGCACTCTCGTTGTAGGAACTCAGTACTTTACACAACAGTCATCCTTGCAGACCCAAATTTGACACTCATACGAGTTTTGATGCAAAGGACTCCTGTAATCACTTTGTTCAAACATACAATATTTGAGATCTCGTCTCTGAAATCATGCGATCACGTTCGTGCCAGCATGGCTCCTCGGTGCGTCTTCTGTGGCACGGTGCAGATTACTCAGTAAATTATTCAGTAAGAAGTTGGTGAGATGATACACAAGTGTGTGAGAGAGCGCTGTCATGGTGCATGCAGCGCACAACAGCAAATGGAATAAACATCAGTGCTGGACATGACTTGTTAAGAAGTTGACAGATTTATTAAGAAGTCAGCGATAATACACGCTGTGTCATCTGTTTTAAAATGGAGAGAGAGATGAACGGATTGTACAGATGGTGGGCCACATCATTACTGCATCAAACTCTTTAGAGCAGCTACTTGTTCTAAACTAGTGTCACTTTCTGTGAAGATATTTCGTTACAATGTCAAACATTCTGGGAATCATTCGGAGGTTTTCCCCCCATCACATTTATTCCACATCGAAGCGTTCTGTCTGTTAACAGGTCAGAAACATGACAAAACACCAGAACAGAGGATCAACATCTTATAGCCTAAGTGTGACCGTGGTGAAAGAGGCTCCTCATTATTATACTGCCGCGTTCACACCGGACACCACGCGAGCGACAGCGGAAAGAGGTTGCCATGTAATCCCTATGGAAAGACGTGTTGTGGCATCACAACAGTCCAAGCCACGCAATGCGACGGGATGGATGCAAATAAAGCGATTTTGAGCGATTGGCCCATTTGTGGCGCAATATTGCATTGCATCACGTCACCCTTTTCCCCAAGTTGAAAAATCTGAACTTTTTCATTTTGTCGCACCGTGATGACCAATCAGGGACTGGATATGTAGTGACATGGAGATGTCTGGAGTTTATACTTGATGTGGACATGTCCTGTCTCTGGCAATCAGCCTGTGAGCAGGACTTATGTTCCTTTTGTCCTTTATTTAACACAATTATGACAGAGTTTGAGGGGAGAGTGAGGAACTGCAGCAGCAGCCAGTTTTTTTTTTTTTTTTTTCACATGTGCATGCGCGAACGAATCGTCTGTGAAGATAATTTTTTTAGCTACACAGATGTATAATAAAACAAATGGTGACTGGTTTATAACATAATTAAGACAGAGTTTGAGGGGAGAGCCATGAACTGCAGCAGCAGCCAGTTTTTCTTTTCTTTGTTCACATGTGCATGCGCAAACGCGACAGGAGGTCCTCAAACTGGGTCCTGGAGAGGCAGAAGTACTGCTGAAAGTGGCCGTCATGCAGACGCAGCTCCTGCAGCAAATGATGAATTTGTGGCATCTGGTGTGAATGCAGCTCAAGCAGAGCAACACACCAGGCGATGGTGGTGCGTCCATCGCCAGGCGAGGGACGTGAATTTGTGGCATTGTGTGCCATCCGGTGTGAACGCGGCATTAGAATCCAGCCTCAGTGTACCATGGCCTACACAAAAATGTATGATAACCATCCCAGGGTGGCAGCTGTAGCCAGCTAGGGGTCAGTGAAGAATTACAGAGAGGTCAAAATGTAAAAATGCTTCAGTCATGTTGAAAACTATACTACATTATTTGTCTGATCATAACAATTCCAAAAAGGTATCATTTGGACTATCTATGACTGAATGTTCTGGAGTTATGAGGTAAAAATAGCAAAAATTGTGACAAAGGTTAATTTCAGTTTGTACAGGGATCAAAAGCTAACAGTTGGTCCAATTTCTGTAAAAAAAAAAAAATGATGCCAGTTATTGGTTGAAATAAAAGGATTAATAAATGGAATAGTTTTGACTATGTTGAATGTTTGGTCTCTAAAGTAAAGGTCAAACATGGTTGACGTCCATTGGATTCTATGACTTGTGACACGTTACCCCGTGACATGATAACTAAGCATGACACATGGTGCAAACTATTCCTTTTTAAAACTCTGTTAATCCAAACTGAGGATTTGTAGAAGTCTTGAACATGCTGGACTACAGATGCTACAAATCTCAGTTTATTGGGGACAGTACTTTATAGTGAACAACTGTAACCGTTAGAATTCAGACACCCAAATAAAATGTAACAAAGTAGATATTCACGCGGTGACTTATAAGGAGCGAGTTGTTAATGCAGCCATTTTTTTTCTGTACGTGCACATGGTCGTCTCCGTCTGTGTGCCTATAGGCTTTGTTCCCAGGCTTCTGCAGGCCTCCTGCTGTAATTGCAGCAGTAATTGGGGAAGTGATAACCCCATTTCCACAGGAAATGTGTCCCGGTTTCCTCACCCCCGGACCAGCCCCCTGCAGCAGCGCAGCCAACAAAGTCCTCCCCCTGGGAACGTTACAACAAGCAGCGACAGTTCCCTGGGGCTCCGCGAGCAGACGAACAGCGCGACAAGGATAGATGGACTATGGACACAGATGCAAAACACTACTACCCACAGACAACAGACTATAATGGGATAGATCACTGATAAGATTATCCTGATAAGGTGCATTTCTCCCCTCCTCCCAAACATTGATCTGCTGCAGTTGATTTGTTTCTTTTACAAGCTTCACAGAACTGTCCTGATGTTTCTCCTATTAAGGCCCCATTAAAAAAAACACATTAGTTTATCATCCTTGACATCAGAAAAAAGTGATGAGGACAGGTGGATTTTTTTTTCTTCTTAGAGACAGGTATGTACAGTGTCGTTTCAAACCTGAAAAACGACACAGACAGCACCTGCATACCCAGAGAGGAACTGAAAATATCAGCTATTTTTAAAATAAATCTTGCTTCCATGTTAAATATTGTCAGTGTCCTGCACGCTAGTAGCGTGATAAACATGTATACTGTGTGTGAGTGAGACGGAGCAAGTTCAGGGCCCGGCTCAGTAAACTTTCGCCGTCTTTGGCCAAAGCATACTTGCCACCTAACGGTCGTGCCGGTTCTTGCATCAGCTGTACCACCGTCAATGAAATACGCCCCAAAAAATAAATAAAATAAATAAATTAGTCTGTGCTGCACAAACTGGAAAATTTGGATAAACTGTCAAAGCTTTTTTCCCCGTTTTCTTACTGCAAAGTTCATCATATGCTTTATTTGACCTTTTGTTCTTGTTGCTGCTGTTATTGTGGCCGCTAGCTTCACGTTTGTGACTTAGCTTTGCTCAAATGATTCTTCTCTGCTTTAAAAAGAAAGTGCAAAATGAATGATGACACGTGAGGTTCGACAAATGAAACTTATTCATTTATTCTCGGCCTTCATTTGGTGCACTTGGTCTTCCTCTGTGGGCTTTTTTGTCCACCTGTTGGAGGTCATGGTCTGCCCATACCTGCATACAGTGTTGCGGAACGTTTTACACCATGGGGGGAGATTTAAGGACAAAATTGCAGCGTTTAATTTTTCATATGATGTTTGTTTATTTCATACATTTTACCATGAAAGTAAGTCACACTTAAGCTGAAGCAGCTGTCACACCTCAGCAATATCGGCGCCAAGGTTTCCTGAGCAGAGTTTTGATCAGGACAAGTTGATCAAGGTTTTGAACATGTTAATAATTTTCAGGTCTTGGTCAGACTCATGGACCCGTCGGCCATCTCACTTTCGACTCCCGCTGACCCTGTGCAGGCTTGACGCAAATCAGCATCTAATTTTCTTACCTAGCATGAAAAAAAATTACCCCGAGATATCAAGAGTTGTGGAAGGACTGTACACTACACATGGAATTACACAGAATTGCGTTTTGTGTGTGCTCCGTGTTGTCCCGAGCCAAGTGCGGGCAGGCCCAAGGTGACAAAGAGTCCGCCGACCTCCTGAAGGCCTCGTCAGTGTGTTCAAAAAGCAGTGAACATCTGAACAGCTGGGAAGCTCTTAAACCTGCACTGTTTTGTGAAAAGTCTTTCTGTTTGTGTGCAGGTGCACATATTTTTTGTCACACACGGACATGTGTGTGTGCGTTTGTGTTGTGGAACAATGCAGAAATCACACGCTGCACATTTCCTCTAATCACATTGAGGTCCTTCGGATCCCAGCTGACCAGCAGCCTTTAATCTAATGTTCACCGCAGAGAAAAATGCTGACAGCCGCCACACTCTCACAGGCATCCACCCAAAAAAACAAGACCTCACACTCAGCACGCTGCAGCAAATATACACAGGCAGACGCATCCAGAGCCAGCACTCTGCCTGTGCGTGCTCGCTGGGATTATGTCGTAGCTTTTCTCTTCTTCCATGTCTTAACTTCTTCCGTCTTTGATCCCCAGTGACAGGAGCTAAAGGTCAATTGGCGGGGCCCAGAGGTCATGACCCTCATTGACCTCACTGTCAACTCCAGACTGATAACAATGGCTGCACTCAGCAGGCGCATTCATGTGTGTGTGTGTTTAGTCGTATTCATGTGTGTGTGTTTGATTATGTGGCTCAGACTTTTTCCAGAATACTTTGAGCTTTTATTCCCCCTGTTCGTTTGCTGTGTGATTTATATCTAAAACTACGGCAGCAGACTTTATGCTCAAACCTTTTTTTAAGGCCTGAGAAGATGCCCTGCGCTTCCACTGCAGCAAATTTCACTAATTAACTCCACTTGGAACAGTTGGAACGAGTCTGTAAATTAAATCAGCTGATGCATTGAAAACCTGCACCCTCTCACATCATTACAGCACGCAGCCGCGGGTCACCGTTGTAAAGCATCATGCTGCCAACAGATGGATTTTGGTACAAATGCGTCGCTGATCCTACATGACAAATGGAAACATGATGATTTAAACTTCCTCTCAACAGTCTGAAGCCATGATTGTTTTTTCTTCTCTTTATAATCCTTTTTTAGTTATGGTTTGAAATTTGTTTTGTGGCATTCATGATGCTTCCACTTAAATTTCTGTGACATGGAACATTAATATTCCCACGTATCCCGAGAGGGGAGGGTGCCTTCTGTGTCAAGTGGCAACAGAGGAAAGTCCAAAGCTTTTTATGATGTTGACACTGTGGGCTGGTAATACACACACATCGAACCTCTAACTCTGTGACTAACGAACACCCCAACCTGCCACCTGAGCCACAGCATCCCCAGTGTTCACTCTCTGTTACTGCATTATAGATACTGGTCTAATGGAAGCCACTTCACTGTGCCGCAAATAAAATGTCAACAGAAATTCAGTTTTAGCTCAGTGTTTGTATGCAGATGGTGTGGAAATACACTTCAAAACAAGCTGTGGAGTTATGATACAGAAGGTCGCTGGTTCAAGACCACCTGTGCCGCGTTCTCATTGCAGACATGGGGTCAAATACTTTGCACTGTATTTAAATACAAATACTTTAGATTTTGAGTATTTCAAATACAAATACTTTCTATGAACTATAAACAACAAATCAACACAAAAACTGATAAACCGGTGACAGTTTATTGTGAAAATACCATTACCAAATACTATTGATAAGTAAAGGATTGAATGTTTTATCACAAATTCACTATTATAATATCACAGGCAATAATCAAACTATCACAATATATATTCTGTTTCCATCAATATTGCATCCTTTTGTATCCACCATATCACAAAACAATAATAAAATGTCATATCTGGTGTGTCTCAACACGGTGTCACAGAGATTCCCAAGTTTGAAAAAGTATTTGTAAAAGTATTTGAAAAATACTTGGGATCGGCGATGTATTTGAAATAAAAATACAAATACTTTGAATTCAAAATCAGAAAATACAAATACTCCGAAAAATGTATTTAAGTATTTTCAAATATGAATACTTTTGTATTTGGCCCCATGTCTGTCTCGTTGCACATCTGGAGTTGTCTCAGGAACACATCTGGTGTAAAATGTGTGCCAGATCAACACGGTGAGCAAAAACATGAGCAAAAGTAATCTAATTTAAAACATAATTGGAGATGAGATTAGAATTAGATTTGCAGTCATATCTTCCTCCGTGTGGCGCTGTCGTCATCTCTGTTAAAGGTGAATAGGATTGTTGTTGTAATGTTTCAGAAAAATAATGGTGTTTATTCAAATGTAATGACGTAAGCTGCAGGTTTGAAGCTTAAATGTTTTTCATTGAAGAATTATTTAGTTCATATTTAATGCAGGCTTTTCCTGGACAGGTGATGATTGATATTCTTTAAATTTGAACCTTTTCCTCCATGCTATAAGGTTTCTTTTGACATTTTTTTTATTTATTTTCATCTCTCACAGAGTGCAGCATAAACAAGTCGATATTGTGCCATCAGATTGTGGCTTTAGCTGCATGTTGAAAGCATTTTGAAGCTGGCAGTCGATTTAAAAAAAAAGAAGAAAAAAAATCAATTTTAATTCAGCGTTTCTGAAAAGGCTGCAGACTTTTGTACCATAACCCACCATAATAACCCATCAATGTTGATGGGTTATAAGCCAAACCCCCAACTCCAGATTATCTGCTTTTTCACCAGAGGCACATGCCATATTCAGGAACTGTTAACTAATTTGTGCTCTGCATGTTTCTACCAGTGGAACTTGGTCGTAGTTTTGCTGCAGCCTCAACACATTCAAACAAACACATTCACACCTATGGACAATTTTTAAAGTTTCCAATCCACTGAACCTGCATGTCTTTGGATGTGGGAGGAAGCCGGAGCACCCGGAGGGAACCCACACAAACATGAGGAGAACATGCAAACTCCACACAGAAAGGCCACAAGTGGGACTCAAACCCATGACCATCTTACTGTGAGGCAATAGTGCTAACCACCAAGCCGCCGTGCTGCCAATTCCCAGGACTAAACAGCTGTAACTGGTCTTGTCCTCTGTAAGACAGTTGAACACTGTTCTAGTTATCCTTTGCTAAGACAAAGCCGGCCAGACATTAGACAGTATGATATTGTTGTATCATAAGAGTGTCAACATAAGTACCACAGTCCGCTCCATGCAGCAAAGGCCCAGGAGGTACGCAGCAGGTTGTGGTCCCATCCGTGGTCGATGTGTAGATCTTGTGGTGCTACACAGTAGAGCCAACCATGGGTTGATACTGATATTAAGGAGTAAAAATCTATCTGTCACTATATACAGAAAAAATGGCAATGCTCCTAACATTTTGTTATCAAACCCATATGACAAAGAAATGTATTTGTGGCTTTTTTTCCTATAGTTTAAACAGTCACTTTATTGTTTTAACTGTAAATATAACAAACAAACAAACAAACCTGCCTACATCACACTGCCTTCACTCAGATTGACAGTCATCATGTTGCATTTACATAAAACAGACTTCTCATCTATTTTGGCCCAACCTTGCAGCATAGTGACCATTTGTCTCTTGTCACAGAAAAACACTCACTCTAATTGAAAATGAATGGCAGCTGGTCGCTTTGTCTCAGTGTCTTGTAGCAAATATGACCAAGGGATGATGGGGTCCCAGCCATACTTGACAGCATTGTAAAAAATGCTGCTGGACAAACTGTGTAATGACACAATTTCCAATAGCCAAAGTTTTTTTCTGCATTGTTTATTCTGTAAAATAATCATTTTCATAGCAGAAAAAAATAATGCATATGCTGATATGTTTGTGAAAGGCTCATATTAGAGCAGCAGGCAACTGAAACAATCATGCAAATATGATAAAAGCATCAAATTCGGCAAAAATACTCCTTAGACACTCCTCTTTTGAAAAAAACAAACGATTGGCAACTTGACTTTTCAATCGATGGTCAGTTTGGGGTTAATTGAAGAATTACACAGAGGTCAAAATTAAAAGATGCTCCAATCATATTGAAAAAAATCCACATTATTTGCCTGATCATAAAGATTCCAAAAAGGTATAGTTTGGACTATCTGTGACTGAATTCTATGGAGTTACGGGAGAAAAACAGCAAGAATGGTGGCAAAGGTCAGTTTCATTTTGTACAGGGGTCAAAAGTTAAAGTTGCTCCAATTTTGGTAAAAAGTGATGCAAATTATTGGTTGAGCTAATAGGATTAATAAATGGAATAGTTTTGACAGTGTTGAATGTTTGGTCTCCAAAGTAAAGGTCAAACAAGGTCTATGTCTATTGGATTCTATGACATGTGACATATGTTACCCCGTAACGTGATAAGTAAGGATGATACATGGTCCAAACTATTCCTTTTTAAAACCGTGCTAACTCTACTTTTTACCAAAATTGGAGCAACTTTAACTTTTGACCCCTGCACAAACCGACACTGACCTTTGTCACCATTCTTGCTGTTTTTATCCCATAACTCCATAGAATTCAGTTACAGACCGTCCAAACCATACCTTTTTGGAATCTTTATGATCAGGCAAGTAAATGTGTCGTAGGTTTCAATATAATTGGAGCATCTTTTAATTTTGACTGCTGTGTAATTCTTCAATTGACCTCTACCTGAACACCAACTGAAAATTCAAGTGGCCAATCGTTTTTTTCAAAAGAGGAATGTCTTTCTGGAGGAGTATTTCTGCTGAATTTGATGTTTTTATCACCATTTGCAGGATTCTGCTCTAACTATTCTCTTATCTGCTGCACTATATCAGCCAGTCTTATCGACTAACCAGTATATTGGTCTGGCACTACTATGGATATCCAGAGTGCTAGGGAAAAAATATATATTAAGGCTACATTACAAATTAGCAGCACTCCTGTTCTGGGAATTCACAAGTAATACTATTTTCAGTGAAACAACAAAGAATGCTTAAAGATCCGTGAACTGACAGTACTGCAGTAAAGTGAGAGGTATTCCACATAGTGCATGAGAGTGTTTGAAATGGAATATGTTTGATAAATAAAATATAAAGGTGCCTTGCAGAAAATGTCAGCATGTGTGTGAGTTCAGCTCATGTATGGCTTTGGGTTAGAAACTGTTTTATAAATCTGTTTGTGTGTGCTTTGACAGCCTGGTAGTGTCTGCCGTCTGGACATCAGGTCAAATAGGTGTCAGGGATGAGAGGCGTCTGTAAGAATATCAGCTGCCTTCCTGAGGCAGCGGGATCTGAATAAGTCCTCCAGTGAGGGCTGTGGGCTTCTGATGATCTTCTGAGCAGTGTTAATGACCCTCTGATGATCCTTCCTGTCAGCTGCAGTGCAGTTAGCAGCATACCACACAAGGATCCAGTACGTCAACACCCTCCTGATAGAACAGCAGTAGAACGAGACGAGCAGCTTCTCTGCAAACTTGATGAAGGTGTTGGAGGAGTAGTTGGGGATGCAGTTGTGGGCATCCAGGCGTCCTGTGTGCACAGGAGCTAAAATTTGTTCCAAAAATTTGATTGGTCACACACATCTTTCCACTGTGCGCTATGCACCATTAAGCACACAGAATGCGGGGATGTTCAGAGTAAATACCGCTAGAACTATGTTAATGTGGTTAATAGGAAACACTGAAGCGTGTGTGCTAGCTGTCAGACCGGCCTTTTCCTGGATGTAAGGTTATTTTGATGTCTGACAATCTGGATCTGGATCACCTCCAAAACGTAGTAGTCTTTCATGCCCTAATATCTATCTGTAGTGCAAATTTGGTGGGAATCCATGAAGTAGTTTTGATGTAATCCTTCAAAGCGTATATAAAGTGACATCTTGATCCAGAATCCAGATCTGGATCCAGCTCACCTCCAAAATAGAGTGGAGTCTTCCATGGCCTAATAGTATCTATCTGTGGTGTAAATTTCGACAAAATCCGTGCAGTAGTTTTGACGTAATCCTGCTAACAGACAGACAGACAAATAAATAAACGCCAGTGATGTTGGTGGATGTAATAAATGCCAATGATTTTCCACCTGAGGAAAATTTTATTATTTTATTTTCTTACGTCCGCCAAGGGTGTAATAAATTTTCCACATTAACTGGGGAATTCCACGAGGGTGCGCTGGAAGAGAATTCATTTGTGCACGTGCACCTGTTGCACTCCAGATGTTTTGCGTATACGAGACATATAAAGTGATCTGCATATCAAACTCAAAGTTACAGAAAACCAAAGCAACAAGCTCTGGTTAATCATTCAGAAGGTACTGTTGGAATTTATTGTTGACTATCAGAAGATATGTTTGACCTTTTGTGACCTTTATCATGGTTAATAATAGCCAGAGATTTAATTTAGCCTCATTTCTGTAGATGTCTGGTTGAACATTTGCAGTAACGGAGAGCCAGGCTGCGTGGCACAGCTGTGTGTGTGCTTAAAAGTGTGTATATGGATGGGGATGACGGTGTGTGTGTGTGTGTGTGTGTGTGTGTGTGTGTGTGTGTGTGTGTGTGTGTGTGTGTGTGTGTGTGTCTCCTTTCCTTTCCAGAATAAACAGATCCTCCTATTCGCGAAATTGCTTTGATGTCTTGGAAAAACAATCCATTATTCCATACTGCCCGCTGTGCTTGAGCCAAAGAGTTGATGAGAGGTGTCAGCCAATTTATTCATGCCTCCGTGTGTGTGTGTGTGTGTGTGTGTGTGTGTGTGTGTGTGTGTGTGTGTGTGTGTAAAGCCAGCACTCACCCCTTCCTCACAAATTATGTCAGCATGGTTGCTGTTGCCAAGGCAACTGTCCCATGAGTATGGGTGGGGCAGGTGCAGCTGGTGTTTGAGTACAGAGTCAGTGCATTTGTGGAGAAAAGAATGTGGGCTTTTGTTTGTTTGTTTGTTTTTTTTGCCACATAGAATCAGACTGTTTCATCATTCCAAATTCAAAAATGTGAAACATTTTAAATGTGGCAAAATTTTCCAGAAATTTAGTGCATTTATTGTTAATGAGATGGACAGAGTGACGTACCGCTGACTGCAGCGATTGTTAATATTTTTGCATTTATGTATCATGGTTGTTGACTAATCACAGCTCCGCCTCCTTTTTGCTTTGAACAAACTCAAATTTCCAAAGCACCACTGGGCTAGTTCTGTCATCCCGGGTAACCAAAGTAGAATTTAAGAATGGGGAAAAAAAAATTAAATTCAGCAGTAATCTTTGATCTATATCTTGCTTGATATCTCCCCGCAACTCTTGAATCTTTCTTAATGACTTTATTACATGGCTACAATCAAATCTTGGGTCTAATAACAAAAGAATATATGATCGTTATTAGAGATTAGATTATATTAGATTATATAGAACTTTACTGATCCCTTGGAATGACTGCACACAGAGCATCAAAAGTGAAAGTAAAAAAGAAAACCAGTTTGCAAATATAAATACCAGACATACTGATCAATACTGGTTTCTGGTGACTACTGTTCCTCTCATTCCCGTCCCCTGTCTTCCTGTTACTCCTCCTCCCCCTGAGTGAGGAGTTGTACAGTCTGATGGCCTGAGGGATAAAGGAGTTTTTCAGTCTGTTGGTCCTGCACTTGGGAAGGAGCAGTCGTGTGCAGAGGGTGACTGGTATCGTTCATAATGTCCAGCAGTTTGTCCGGTGTTCTCTTCTCGGCCACCGTCACCAGAGAGTACAGCTTCATACCAACCATGGAGCCAGCCCGCCTGATCACTTTGTCCAGCCTGGATGTGTCCTTCTTGGATATGCTGCCCCCCAGCACACCACAGTATAAAAGAGGACGCTGACTACTACGGACTGGTAGAACCACAGGAGTTTCCTGCAGATGATAAAGGACCGCAACCTCCTCAGAAAGTACAGTCTGTTCTGTCCCTTCCTGTGCAGATAACACCAATTCCTCATATTCACTCATTCACAGAAACACCAACACCCAAGTTTCTATCCAAATCAGTAATTTCAGGCTCATCGCTGTGCCCAAGGGCGGAACAGTGTTGCAGTGTCACCTGCAAAAAGGGTGTGAGGTTGGACCCAGACTGTGGAGTAACACTGGTTCTCTCCAGGTACTCCACCTTTGTAGAGAGTTTTGGGTAAATGGAAACAAAGAGCAGAACTTTTATTGTCATTGTACATACACAACAAAATTTGTCTTCTGCATTTAACTGATCCTAGTTAGAGTTGGACATAATTCAACCACGAGGAACAGCGGGCAGCCACAGTCCGCACTCAGGGGCCAACTCTAAATCTAGACATGCCTCTTTGGTCAAGACCAGAGACGCGCATGAATGTGCATGTTTGATGGTGGGAGGAAACTGGAGTGCCCAGAGGAAACCCACACAGACACGGGACGACGTGCAAACTCCACACAGAGGAACTGGGCTTGGGTGGAACCCAACCCAAGACCTTCTGCTGACTCTGATGTTTGTCCATCTGTACAGTATGGATGTGATTGGATGGATGCCTGGTCAGGCAGCACTTCACCAGGAATCAAGCCACCATCTCTGACACAGTTTTAGCAAGTTGTGGTTAAACATACGTGTTTATTTAAACAAAGCTTGGATGCAACCAAGAAGACGAACACTATAGTGCAGCAGATAACTGAAACAATCCTTCACTTGGTGATACAAGCGTCAGATTTGGCATGAATGTTCTTCATAAATCAGTGTTTGAGAAAAAAGTGCGGGCCACTTGAAAATCTAGTATGGCAGCGAGGTAGGGGTCAAAGAAGAATTACACAGGGGTGAAAATTTAAAAATGCTCCAATCATATTGAAAACTATACCACATTATGTGTCTGATCACAAAGATTCCAAAAAGGTATAGTTTGGACAATCTGTGACTGAATGTTATGGAGTTATGGGGTAAAAACAAAAAGAATGGTGACAAAGGTCAGTTTCAGTTTGTACAGGGGTCAAAAGTTAAAATTGCTCCAATTTTGGTAAAAGGTGGTGCAAATTATTGGTTGAGCTAATAGAACTAATAAATGGAATAGTTTTGACTGTGTTGAATGTTTGGTCTCTAAAGTAAACGTCAAACAAGACATGACATGTGACATATGTTACCTCGTAACATGATAACTGAGCATGACACATGGTGCAAACTATTCCTTTTTAAAACCTTATTAACTCAACCAATAAGTTGCATCACATTTTACAAAGACTGGAGCAACTTTAACTTTTGACCCCTGTACAAACTGAAATTGACCTTTGTCACGATTCTTGCTGTTTTTATCCCATAACTCCATAACATTCAGTCATAGATCGTCCAAACTATACCTTTTTGGAATATTTATGATCAGACAACTAATGTATTATACTTTTCAATATGATTGGAGCATTTTTAAATTTTGACCCCTGTGTAATTCTTCATTGACCTCTACCTGGCTGCCATATTGGATTTTCAAGTGGCCCGCACTTTTTCTCAAACACTGATTTATGAAGAACATTCATGCCAAATCTGATGCTTGTACCACCAAGTGAACAATTCTGGCCTAACTTATCTGCTCCACTACAAGGTCAAGTACAGAGCAAAACAGAAGAGAATGTTACTGTTGCCAAATGAATGAAAGAGTGAGATGAGACAAGTCTGCACGCCGAACAGATGGCTGCAAACACTACAGAGGAAATATTTGCACCAAGGTTCAGAAAAAAATGAAACACATTTAATCAAATACCAAGACTATAAATGAGCAGGTACAAAGACGTCAAAGATGAGGGCAACATGAGTGTCAGAGTCTGCCAACAACTGAGGAAGTGCGTTAAATCAGAGTCCATAATTAGGAGATGCAGGTGTGTGTGATTGCTGACTGGGTGCAGCTGGGAAAATCAGAGAGGGAGAGAATAACCGGGCGAATTGATGCAGTGGAGAGAGATTGAAAAAAAAAAAAATAAACACGAATCTAATGAAACTGTGGTAGACCCCCGAGGTCTTTGCACAAGCTGTTTGAACACCCAGCGTGGGCTTACTGATATTTGCCAATAGGTGTGCCACGTCTGCTTTTTTGAAGCGCTTTGTAATACCCCGTAGACGTGTCTGCCACCTGTTGGATGGTTAGTGTATAGTGGATGAATTATGGAAAACAAGAAACCCATGTCTGTGAAGTTACATTGGGCATGCCATGTGTTCATCGCTGTGTTTTGCTTGCTGGCAGGTGTCTTCACATGAGCATGAGAATGGAACATTTCATCTGTCACCAAATTAAATATTTTTTCCATTGATTAAATGAAAAACATTCATTATTTGTTTTATATAACACCTAAAATCTCACCTTGTCATTTGATATTTTATTAATTTTATAAACAAAAGTAAAGGGACTTACATTTTGCTGTTTCACTGGTCCTTTGAGGTCAAGGGTTCCAAACAGTCCAACACAAACTTTAAATAGCAGTCCAATCCAAAATTATTCTCAGTTAACTTGCAAAAACTTAACATCTCTCACCGTCTTAAAATGATGTAGTCCATACCTGATGCTGTGCATTGACTTCGTGTACAGACTGATGTCTACTTTCCTCAGTCCAGCGGAAAATCACAACAGACGTTTGTTGAGCTCTTCATTTGACAGCACTTCTACTTCAGCTAGAGATGTTCCAGCAAATACTGCAAATGCTTCCAGACGGCTTATGGCTTACTGGATTTGTTTTTTTGTGTGTGTGTTAGATGAATAAGCACCATCAATAAGTTAATTCAAATCGTCGTCTGTCACCAAGACACACCCCACTATGTTTGTTTTTAAAATAAGCAGTGTCACCGTGTCAAAGGTTGCAAGAGTGCTAGTGTGAGCACGCGGTCCGTCGATGCCTGATTGCATACATGCAAACGCAATACATTATGTTTTAGTGTTAAGTTGGTCACAGCATGCAATGGTGCAAAACGTGTGGAACTAAAATTGCTCGGTAAGTAGAACAAAATTGCAAATGGGACGAATGATAAATATCGTGTGACATAAAAACCACCAAGCAAATCACAAGGATCTATTTAGGTGTTATATAACATAAACAAGCAACCACAGGGAGTGACAGTGCAGTACATGGGCACATACCAAGCGTTAAGCTTTGATGATCTCAGATGAAGTTCTACCAGAAGAAGAAATGGTTGCAGTTCCTGACTGACCACTTGAGGCTGGCTCAAAAGTGAGCGAGTTCCCTTTCAAATGTTAAAATGTCCAACTTTAAAACATGATTTAATAAACACCTGAACCAGTGATAGCCTGTTAGCTTAGCTGTTTGGAGTCAAAGAGAGGGATGTTTTCCTGCTTATTTTGTCACACACTGAGCCACCAATGCTCTACCCCTTTATACATTAATGAGTTCTTCGTAACGTAGCCAGAATCAGTGCTGCCAACATGGCAACACTTAGACACATATCAACTTCATATCAGCGGTTCGGTTCTCTATGGAAAACCTGTGGGGGACGCTAGGCCAGCTTTGTCCAGTGTAAAGTCTGTGGAAAATACAGGATGAAACAAACACAGCGGGGAAGTAAATACAAAATGAAAGAATAGAACGTGCGGCTGGGGATGACAGGAAAACCTTTTGTCAATACTAAAATGACTAACTCCAAACATTCTTCTTGAATTTGTCAAACCTTTGCAACACCCGTGTTTTGGAAAATTTTGGAACAAGCCTGAAAGTTTTGAATCATTGTGTTTGTTTCTGTGATTTATAGGATCAGTTCACAAAGACATTGTCAGTGTTCTCTGGTCGATTGGACAGTCACCTTCCCTGTAATCACGTACTCATCTGATGGGGATGTTGCACCTGTCTGACTCTTCCTATATCAAAATCAAATGTGTTTTATGTTTATTTTACAGTCAGAATAAATCTGGCTAACTTGAGTCTTGATGGGTTTGCAGATTTACAGTATTATTTCTACAAGAATCGAATTTGTTCCAATTGAATTCTACAAAATGAATAAATGAAAGTTTTTTAAAAAGTCTCTTGTTCAGTCTGTTGAGTTGCTGCCACTGCAGCCGCAGCTTTGGTGAGAGTAAATCATCCAAACATTGTGGTGTTGCCATGCTTTCCAAAAACCTAACAGAATTACACAGTAGACACTGGCAGCCGAGGGAACTGTCAAAAGACCCCATTGAAAAGGCTCCACGCTCTTCACGGGGAATTGAACACTGGTGGAATTCATGCCTTGCTCTTACCACTGAAACCTTTAGCACTTCATCTGAATCACAGTCTTTATGCCACAACAGTGGTGACCTCACTTAATTCAACACACATGGAAAAGATGAGCTTATTCTTCTGTGGTGTAAATACTAGACCCTTTCAGCGTCTGTCACAAGATCCTGTTGGCTCATACTCCTTCACTTTGGTGATTATTAATAATTTGTTGACATTTTGATCAGTTTCTCAAAACCTCACACACAGATCCCGATAACTTGTTTGTCAAACATATCCCATGACATTTCATGTTGACAAGAATCCACTTCTGTTACAGTGATGTGTACCAGTGCGTTCAAACGGAGGTGACGTTAGGTGACTGTGGGTCCATCCGTCTGTCTATAAAGCAAGAAACATCCGTGTGTGTGTGTATGTGGCTGTGTATTGACTGTTTGTCAGATCAACATCAACTTTCAGATATGGCTTGCGCATGGCAAAATGATGTGCATCCTTTATTAGCGCCCCTTCATAAATAGTGCAAAGTTTGGTCGATGTCCGGTTGATTATGGCGAAACAGCGTGAAACAGTTCAAAATTAGAGCACAACGAAACATTGCGCCGATGGGCAGGCGTGCATGAACCTGGTGCGAGAGTTCGTGCATGCACCAGTGTCTTTTGAGCAGGAACAGTGTGACGTGCAGCACATGGCGCCACTTATGTGGAATAAATAAAAAATAAAAAAACAGCTGGTACCTGTGGAACCACATGGCACTGCTTATGTGTAATAAATAAAAACAAAAACAAAAAAACATACCACCCACTGGACGCGAACCGGCACGTTCCAAAACCTCTGATCCACAGTCAGACACTTTACCACTGAGCTATGGAGCTGTCCTTTGAAAGCTGCGGGAAGCTGCCTCATATCAGGAAGGACATGGAAGTATTACAAAAAAAATTATTAAAGTCACACACCATATAAAAACACCACATTTATCAAGTGAGCAATACAAATATGATCCATCTGTTCCTCTGGTGATGATCCATGGTCACAGACATACAGTCATGAAATGACATGAATGAGAAGCAGTGTGCTCTGATGTCCACATCTACTGGTCAGGTGCGTCCAGTCGGCCGTGCGCATGTTCTGCCCGACATGCTTGTGTTGTGGATGGGGCGCCGCAGCACAGACACTGCGTCATGTGGAACAGAGCTCACATGGGTGGCGTGACGGTCAGATTGCCCGCTGTGTGTTCTGATCTGACGGTCCGTTTCAACCTGGGGGGCTGTCAGTGTCCGCTCTGTGCGCATGCTTGCTTGCTGCAGCTTGTCTCCACCACAGCAATATATGTTTTTATTTATGTCCACGTATATACAGCAATCAGACACACACGCCTCACAGTGGACAGTTGTTAGTCCATGACTGTCCAAACACAGTAGGTGTTGTGTAGCTGGAATGTCCAGATCCACAGATTCTCACAGCTGCTTCTGTTGGAAGCCACATTTCCCGTGAGTGGAGCAAACACACCCACGTGTCAGTGTGTGTGTTTGCAAAGTCACACTCGTGGGGCACTTAGACAAATTTCACAGCAGTACAACAGTGATTGTCTGCAGTCTGTTGTCATGCCAAGAGTGGGACTCGCCACACATTTTCTGCCACGAGAGAGTGCAATGGGTTCACACAGCACACACTCTGTCTTTCAGGTACTTACGCCTGAAAGACGCCTCGTACACCTGTTGTAGCAACAGGTGTACAAGGCGTTAGAGGCAGGGATGACATTACACAGTTTGCACACGATTCCTGCATCATGCGCACTAAGTGTGCACTTCATCCAAACTTCACACTATGTGTGAAGGGGCCTTTATGGAAATTTTTGGGATTAATTTTCAAAAACTTTATTTTGATATTAAACCTTTATTTTGACATTGTAACATTAGTACTTCCGAGATGTCACCCTCCATGGTGTCTCTGTCCTGGAAAACCTCTGATGGTATACAGATTTCAGTCAAAATTTGTTTCCATGTTCTGTTTATTTCGTCATATAAAACCTCTAACTTACAGAAAATCTAAATATATATTTTATGGCTTTATTTTGACACAAAGCCATGCTCCTCCAAAACGTGACCCTGTGGAGTAAATCAAGCACACCCCTCTCTTCGTTTAATAGCAGCCGGCATCCTTATTGTTGCATTGTTGCCGCCTTCTGCATCGGTCCGGTATAGCAGCACTAAATCCTCTCGATGAGTCCAGAGTCTTTCAAGTATTTAAAAAGCCAACACTTTCCCCTCCCACTTCATCTTATGGCTAAAATACTTCCTACAGAAACTTCTTTTAGTCCTTACAATGGATTTCTTCAGTTTTTACTCTTTAATAGATAAACCATTCAAAAATGACGAGATATAGTTTGTAAAATAAAATATGTTGAGGCAAAATTAAAACACTGTGCTAAATACTGTACGGGTATAGTCATTGGTTATGATTTTTATTATTTATATTTGAAAGTGCTGCATTCTGGTGATGGCTTTTCACAACAATTTATTTAGAATTCAATTGGTCTGGTGATGGGCAGCACGGTGACTTAATGGTTTGCAATGTTGCCTCACAGCGAGAAGGTCATGGGTTCGATTCCCATCTATGGCGTTTCTGGGTGGAGTTTGTGTGTTCCCCCCATGTTTTTGTGGGTTCCCTCCAGGTGCTCCACCTTCCTCCCACATCCAGAGACACACAGGTTAAGTCAATTGGAAACTTTAAAAATTGTCTGTAGGTGTGCGTGCGGGTGTGAATGTGCTTGTTTGTCTATATGTGGTCCTGTGACAGACTGGTCCTGTCCAGGGTGTACCCCCGCCTCAATGCTCTATGACTTCTTGGATTGGCTCCAGCACCCCCGTGACCCCTAATTGGGCTAAGCGGTTGAAGATGATTGTGTGTGTGGTCTCGTGATGGAATTTGGCATTATTATGTAGTACTGCTCTGGTGATGGTCTTTTTTTAATATCATTTTTTAGCTCCCAATTTTCTATACAAATACAAACTTCCTATGGGCAGTGCACTAGTTTCAATTAAATTTCACTTTAATTCCATCTATTTATATAGCACCAAATCACAACACCCCCCCTCCTTCCCCAAGCAAGCACATAGCCAACAGTGGTGAGGAAAAACTCCTGGCATGTTTTATTTATTTATTTATTTATTTATTTATTTATTTGAGGAAGAAACCTCAAGCAGACCACTCAGAGGGGTGGCCCACTGTTTAGGCCGTACTAACGGTAACAGTAACAATAAACAAGGTACAACAAAGAAGCATTAAACATGTAAAACAAAATCAAAAGTCCAACTGTACACAGCAAAATCACCAGTGTTAAATTAATACTGCCTGCGTACATATGGTTGGTTGCACTCTGCGACCCACGGTTGTTGTAAATGTCCCCATCAGCATCCGTAGAGCAGGATTTACAGGTAAGAATGCAGCTGGACCTTCAACCAGGGGTTCAGCAGGTGGCATTAACACCTGAGGCGTGCTCAGCAGCAGCACCTTAAACAGAGAGAAGGAGAACAGAACCAATCAGCCCAAAATAACAACACAAAAAGCTCTCGCTCCCAGCAGTAAGCCAACAGTCCACCTCTGGACCTCCGTCTACTTCCCAGATGTGGAGAACATCTGCAGGAACGACTTTGTAATTGTCCTCTCAGCCTTTGTGTCTCCATTGTGGTGAAGACCCTGTGGGCTCATGCGGCTGTGTGTGGGGTGATTCTGGTGATTCTTCGACGGTTTCCATTCTTCTGGTCTTTCTCCCGTTGTGCTCGTCTGGCTTGGCGCTTGGTGTTTCTCGTCTTCTCTTGCACGGGTTAACAGCCAGTCTGTCGACCTCGGCCAAAGTTTTTTCAGGGCTGCTCAGACGTGCCGATGCAAGAGCAGGGGCCCTGGAATATTTTCACCCTCGAAACGCCCCTTTTCAGTGGAGATGCTCGAAAAGGTCTCAGGCCCCCCTAGAATACCCCATGAATTCCTACAGACGAACAAACTTGCTCTGTTCTGTTTTGGTCTTGGTGGAGGTGCTTTTCTAGGTTGCATCATAACATCTTATTGCAAAATAATAATAATAAATTTGTCTCCAGCAGGAGTATGTATCAGATGTACCCCCTCAAAGAAGCGAGTCCCCGAGGCAGCTGGGTAATAGGTGCTGTGCACGGTATCTTTTACATGCCGGTGTGCCACCGTTGCCGCTGCTCAGTAATTGTTTGGGAGAAAATTCAGCATGCAGAGCTGGTTAAGCTCAAGGCTGTACCTTCAACTAAACAAGTCAGTGCTCCCGATGTGCCCTGTGGGATTAATTCAGATCAAATCAGTGTGAAGCAAAACAGTTGACATCACCGACCATTTGCAGAATATTAAGAAAGTTCCCAGTGAGATTCCCCACTGAGCTGCAGAAGTTCATCCTTTCTGCTCCACATACAGAACTTCACTCTCTCCTTTATAAACTTTCCTCTCCTACTGCGACAGTTCCTCTGCTTCACATTATTTCTTCATTCCCGTTGAGTCACGTCTCCCTCTTTATTCCTCTTCTGCTAATCCATCTGCTGTATTTTTTGGCTGATCATCAGTGTGTTTGTGGTTTTTCCTTCCTCCATCTTCGGACGCTTGTTTATTTTTTTCTTTGTCATACTGCCTCATCCCGTTTTTAATTCTTTTTTTTTTTTCAAGTTTTTTGGTCTCCTCTGTCATTGTCACTTTCTTCTTCTACTCTCCTTTTGCTCAGCGTTCATCCATCCAATCATTGTTTTACACCCTGTCGTTTATTGCCCTCGTTCCCATCTCACCTTTTATCATCTTTTTCATCATCAACCTTTCTCACCTCTGTCCTCATCCGCAATCCACCGTATCAATCCATCATTTTTTTTACTCAGTGCAATCTTCTCACTCTTTCAATCTATCCTTTCTCACCATTTCCCACTTCCTCCCTCCTCCACCCACCTGTCCATCATTTTTCACTCGCATCATGACGTGTTTTTAACACAATTTTTCTCTACCTGCATCGACCTTTTGCACCTAATCTCCACCTGTCTGCTCCGCTTCATCTTCTTCCCCTCCTCCTCATCATCATCCATCAATATTTATTCATCTGCTGCGTTTTCTTCTTTCTGGTCTTTCTTTGTCTGGCGTCGTGCCATTTTGCTCTCCTCACTTCATCTGCTTCTCTTCATCATCTGTCTGTCACGATGTCGTGTTTTGACATTTTTCCCTTTCTCATCTCCTCTCTGTCTTCGCCTATCAAACCGTTTTCATCCCGCTGTTACTTTGTCATGTCATTTGTCTCATCTACTTTCCATCCTGTTCTTCCTCAATCATCTCCTCCTTCTCCTGTTGACTTTATTCACCTGTGCAGTTTTTAACTCGTACTTCTACTTTTTCAATTTCAATATAATTTTCAATTTATTTTCATTTATATAACATCAAATCACAACAAAGTTGCCTCAAGGCACTTCACACAAGTAAAGTCTAATCTTACCAACCCCCAGAGCAAGCACACAGGTAACAGTGGTAACAAAAAACTCCCTCTGAGGAAGAAACCTCAAGCAGACCAGGCTCAAAGGGGTGACCCTCTGGTTGGGCCATGCTGCAGACATAAATTACAGAACAATTCACAAAACGAATACACACTAAATGGTGCTGGTGGTGCACAGGACAGGAGGGTCTCCAGCACAAATAGCATCTTTGTGTTTTAGTCTATGTGTATAGTGAAATCTTTCAGGCCTATCGGTTGTACAGACCACGCGTATCTTCTCCTTGTAATTCATGGTGGGTAAGTAATACGGACAGATGGACTTGGCAGCTGATCTGTTTTTATTGGCATTGGCCAGTCTTATCTTTAGCCGTGTTTGGGCATCATGTGACATTTTATATTGACCTGTTGTACCTGTCATAATCAGGTGTCATGCACCGTCATTGTACATTCAAGACAGTAACAAGAGAACTCTGCCTGGGTTTGGGTTGGGGTATTTGTAGGGGTTAGGCTTACCCTTGGCCAAGTTCACACCTGGGGCCGAGTTCACATCGTGCCAACTTCTCCTGTGTCCTTCACTTTCATTTCTCTTGCACTTCCTTATTTGTTTACTTATTTGTTTGTTTGTGTGGACAGCAGGAAAACTTCCTGTTTACTGCCACTGAATGCCTATTTTCTACAGGCAGCATCAGATATGTTTTAGCATTAACCTTTGGGCATCACATCACATTTGTTCTGATATATTGATCTGTTGCACTTTCCATAACCAGATATCATGATCTACTAGCCAGTGTTTCTAAATCCAGCTCAAGACTGGCAGGCAGCAGCTTGTAATTCCGTAACTAGCAGCTGTCATTACAAGCACTTTAAAATCAGTCATTCAGTATTTGAACATTACCCAGTACCCGTATTGATTAAAAGTTAATCACATCATCTCTTACATACCAACATGTGACACATTAAACAAAAAAAAGTGCTGGCATTCTTAGTTCTGGCATTATTGTGTCTGAAAGAACGTGAATACACTCACAGACTCAATCACTCAGATTACTTGAAGCATGGAATAAGTGTTAAAACATGCAGTAATGAATGTCAAAAATATAAAACCACAAGTTTTAGGCTTTCATGAAAACATCTTTTTTTAAGTACAAAAGAAGTGTTCACTGTTAGGGTTGTACACGCCAAATATCAACACACCTGGTTGTAGCTCGCAAGAAATTCTGTTTTAGTTTTTACAGAAAGGTCACAGTTTAAACCCAGGAGTGTGTCTGCAGTGAATTCCAGTTCCATTATGATACAAAGAATGAATGTTTTGGAGTGCAGTGGAAAGGATATTTTCATGAGTTGAAAGATGGAATAACTCATGATAGTATTCTTCCCATTGCATGTATGGAAAACATTCATTATTTGTTTTAGATGACACCTTATTAGATCATAGTTAGGGCAAAGTCCACATGCTGTACAGAGCTTGTTCCCATCATCGATGGATTTTAATGGAAAGATACTGGAGTTGTTATACGTGCTGTGACATCACTGGGAGGCAGAGGTGGGATGAAGTCACTGTCAAGTCATCAATCTGCAAGTCCCAAGTCAAGTCTCAAGTCAGCTTGCAAACAATTGGTGGTCATTATGACTTGAGACTTGACTTGGGACTTGCTGATTCATGACTTGAGAGTGACTCAATGGTGACTTCGACCCACCTCTGCTGAGAGGTTTTCCACAAAGACAATTATTTTTGCATTTTTCAGTTCATTCATGTAAAAAAAATTAATTCTATGATTCGGTACGTAGATAGTAATGCTTTTTTTTAATTAGCCCTAGTCAGAACCTTGTTAGCTAATTGAAGATAATCTCTCAGATAGTGCAGATTTCTGATGTGTTCTTTCATTGGATTCCAGATTAAATTCCTTCCATTTCCAAAATATTGTTCTGTACTGCATAGATGTTTACATTCAGCAATTTCAACTGATGCATTCAAATCCTTCATTTCTTCTTTCCCTTCTCCTTGACAGAGCTGATTCAGAACAGCCGTCTGCTGACGTTGCCCCTAGTGGCTGGAGACATACACTCCCTGATGCCTGATGAAGATGGGAGACGCCTGTACATAGCCATGAAAGATAACCTGCTTTCCACCAGTCTGGATGACATAACTCAGAATCCACGCAAGGTCAGAGCAAACACAATGCCACATTCCACATGCTGAACTCTACTCGATTCAGATATTTACTAAAGACTGTAGAAGCAATTCTCCCCATAATCCTTTACTCTTATTAGAATTATTTTCCTTCATTGTTCTTCTCTGTTTGTCACAAACACAATTTAAGATATCATTTTCACAACTGTAAAATTAAGTCACTTTTTTAAGATTAGTTTGGTACTTTCCCAAGTGTCAACACACTAAACAAAATCAATTCTAATAGTAAAAGAATAAACAGTAACAATAAAAGAACATCACAGAAATACACAAAAATCCCCAATTAAAGATCGAATAACAAAAAAATCAAATGGACTGTTTTTATTGTATTGTTTCAGATAACATCAGACATATTGCCCAAATCACATTTATTTGTCCATCTTGCTTATTTTTGGAATTGGACAGTCCTTATGTTGCATACCACAAGCTGGAGGCTTCCTGCATAAATCTACTCTTCACTTCTCCATGTTGCTCTGGGTGAACAATCCGTGACGATCTGACAACTTCTTTTGTCCCAGCAGCGTCATATAAAATCCAATATCTTTCTCCATCTTGTGTATTTTTGAATTTAAGAAACATTGCAGGCTGTGGTGTGCACATGTGCTACACTGAGTTCCAGTGTCGCATGGCTTACACTCTGGTGTGACTTTGATACAACTTTTTCTTCTTCATAATTAATTTTGTTGACAGGTGCGACATACTTCTTTCATCTTCTTTCCACTATTTGAACTGTTTTATTTTTTTTTGGTGGGGGGTAACTGAAGAGGGAAGCTTTGTTTTATTCCTGAAATAGGGGAGCTAGTGCGACAACTAAACAAGTCATAGCATCTTTAACATTGCACAGTTTTCAGAAATCTGTCCTATGACATCACAAAGATCAGGCCTTGATGAAGGCATGTGCTCTGCGAGTGCCCTCTTGTTGTTATGTGGAACATTCTGCTTGGTGAAGGTAATAATGAGTATTAATTATATCCAAATGAATAGTTAGGTTTAATGTAGTTAATGTAATGTTGGTTTGCCAGTCAGTCCGATTGGGTCCAGGGTCAAGACAAGGACAAAGACGGCATCCCGCTGAGTGAAATCAATGCCTTTATCTGTTAGACACCCAATCCAGCTGAGAGACAAACACACTGACAGACAGACAGACACGTTGAGGCGGTAGCTCCACCACTCAGCCAGGCAGGCTGCCAGTGGAAGGATACTGACGGTAGTAGTCATCTCATTACTCATCTCTGTGCTGTAACCTTATATATTTGTACATTCTGTATTTATAGTCTGTGTATACTGTCTCAACTGCAGTTTTTTTTTCCTCTGGGTTGTGGCGATCAACCGCGGTGCCACATTCTCAAGATTTCTGTTTCTTTTCTCTGTTGCAGACATCCCGAGCTTTTTCTCTGTGCCTCTGTGACTTCCTGCATGTATTTCTTTTTTCTTTTTGCAGCTTTAATCATAACACATTGTCACATCCTTCCTGGCTCTATAAAACCGATTTGTAACCGGATTCGTTAGTTGATCCCACTTCAAGGCAACGTGCTGAACTGTTGCCTTTGATTTCATTGTTCTTCTCATTGAACCTCCAGCATTCCTTCGGTGTGAGTCTGAACTCACAAACCACATTAACAAAACCTGACCTGTTGTTACATTGGTTGTTTGTGGGCTTTTTGCTCCATTTTGTCACAAATATTTTTCTCACTTGTCTTTTTTGAAATATTTGATTAGTTCTGTTTTATTTTTTTTATTTATTTTTAGACTTCTCCCTTTCACATAAACCCACATTGTCCTTGTATGTTGTGTAAATGTTTGGCAATGGTACATTTCCATAAACTTAACGCCGCTACCTGCCCAGTGAGAGTGACAGTCCTTTTTCCCGTCTCTGTGTGCGGGTATTTGCCGATAAGGCCGACCACAGCCTCTAATTTAATCTGATCATCTCCTGTCCACACTGTGGGGATGACATCATCAGGGAACGATTACGAGACACCCAGGAATCGTTTACTGAAAGCACCATCATTACTTAGAATAGATATCAGATTTAAACACATGTATTGATTTTTAGGGAGTTCATCCCTCTGTTGGCGGGCTGCCGTCATGGATATATATATCACTCTAGTTCCATTAATAAGTGTTTTTGTACAATTTCACTCAGCAAGGCTTTACTAAACAAAGTGACCATTAATGACAATTTTGTTAATGCTTTTTGAGAGATCTTGTAAAGAATCAAGTCAGCTTTGAGGATTTCTTCCCACAGTATGGAAACATCCGTGAGAATCCGATCCAGCAAACAGGACAGAATTATGTGAGGAGAAGATTGGAATGGTGGAGGGAGTTACAGCAGCTGTCCGGCTATACTGTAGAAACACATCTGGATGAATATGATTGGACGCTGTCAGTCACCTGACCTTTGCAGCTGATAATTTCACCAGTGATTCAGAAACATGAATGAAGGGACTGATGCCAGTGACAGCTGCTGACACATGATCGGGGTGAATTATTTTTTTATTTTTGCATTGCAGAGAGCGATCTCACCAGTTGTCACCTCACTACTTATAACACCCCGCTAATGAGCGTGCAGCGCCATTCAGTGCATGGAACGACTGTTGCTGCAGCAACTTGTCTTTAAAGAAATGCCTAATGTAAACACGGCCGACATTATCCGGCAGCTTGGAACATGGAATGTCAGTCTGGTTGTTGACATTTTTCCCTGTAGTCACTGTTCTGCACAGATGACGGCGTCCTTTTACAGTCATATTGTGCAGTTAATTTTTCTGAAGCGGTCATGAGTCACTGTACATCTGATGCTGTAACATAACCCTCCTCTACTTGGTTGCTCAGGTGAAAATGCCATTTTCAGCCAGTTCAATGTTGAATTTAAACGCACAAGCTGAATATCCAGGTGGTGTGTGTCATTTAATCTTTCAGCACCTGAACCACTGTTATGTGTAAGCAGTCTCAAAAGGTAATGGAGAAGTTAACTGTACACAAATGCTGCTTTCAGCCAAAGTCTTTGTGCATTTCCACAACACTACTTTTAAACCAACTACAATCAGAAATAGAAATAATCACTGAAAATGTATGGTCAGTATGGGCCTACGCAATATCATTTAAATGTCAAATGATTCCAAATTGTATCACCTCTCTGTAATAGGATTATATGTGCAGTATTTCCTTTAAAAAACACCAAACACAACAGAAGGACAACACTGATAATACAGTTTCCAAATAAACACCAGTCAGTCCAAGTATGAACACATCTAATCATCACTATACACTCACTATTTATTTATTTATTTATTTATTTTTAGATAAAGGGCTGTCTCCTGTTACCAATTTCCAAAAAACCAAACAAAAACTTAGCCAAAATTTGCAGTTCTGTTAATAATAACTGATTACACCTGATTACCATGGGCGCAATTTTGTGGGGAATAGGGGGGACATGCCCCCCCCCACCTTTTCAACCAGAGGGGACAGAATATGGTATGTCTCCCCCCCACCTTCTGACATCTTATGTGCAAAACCATGTCAGAATAGTATCTTTGTTTCTGCAAGTTTGTGTTTTTAGCAGCACTGACTTGTTTACAACACCTGTTTCTTGTTTGTCACATTCAGAATTTTCTGGGACTGCATTTACCCAGATTTGAAACCAAAAATAGTTGCCTCTAGGGACTAGTGTCTACACATAAGTATCAATGGACCATATGCTAATTTACTAAATTCTGAAAGTTAGAAAAGGAAATCAGAAAAGCTATCTGGGACCTCAGAAAGCCCATCTGCAATTATTGCTTGATCTCCAAAATCAGTCTATGCAAGCCAAATTATGTTCAGTATGAGTGTTGTCATTAGTGCCACTTCGAAAATTCAATTCATGATAAGTAATTTATCCTAAACTTATGATCGCTTTGATGGCGCTTTTTTCGTTTTTTAAAAAAAAATACATTTATCTGTTTGTTGATTTTAGCCATTTCATGCTGCTGTTATGACAGTGATTGTAGCGCAGTGGTAAAGTTTACGTCTGGTAGTCAGAGCTTTTGTAAATTGCAGGTTCGAATCCCATGAGTGGCATTTATTTTTTTACTAACTATGGTTATTTAATCACAGGGTTCTGTATTGTGTCCCCTTTTATTTATTATTTATATTAACCCAGAGATATTCACTAATTATACAGCTAGTTTTTATTTTATTGTTCTCCACATCAGTGGCGCGATGTGGTGCAGCATGTCTCAGCTCCTCTCACTGTGTTCCTGCTCACACAACACCGTTCCATGCATTCCACCGTTGCAGCGGATTCGTTCACGCCTGCCCGTCGGCTTGATGTTTTTGTGGTTCACTCATACGAGCTGTTCTGCCATGATTCGCTCTGATTTGTACTTATTCGTACTATGTGTGAAGGTGCCCTTAACGATGTTGATACTGAGAGTCTTGAAGCGTTGGCACAGTGAATGTCATGAATGAATTGGCAGAAGGGGGAGATCTGCCACCCTTTTCATAGGGATCCCTGTTCTCCACTCAAATTATTCTCAGCTAACTCTGATTGGACACAATTCCTATCTCTAAATCTAATTAATTCTCAATCAAAATCTAAATCTAAACTGTGCAGTTTGTCTGGTCGTGTTGGTTTTTTATTTTTTTATTTTGGATTAATTTATACTGTCTGTACTGGCATTTGCTGTTGAAAGTATGTGTATATGTGTATGTATGTATATACAGTGAGGAAAATAAGTATTTGAACACCCTGCGATTTTGCAAGTTCTCCCACTTAGAAATCATGGAGGGGTCTAAAATTTTCATCTTAGGTGCATGTCCACTGTGAGAGACATAATCTAAAAAAAAAAAAAAAAATCCGGAAATCACAATGTATGATTTTTTTAATGATTTATTTGTATGTTACTGCTGTAATAAGTATCTGATCCCCTACCAACCAGCAAGAATTCTGGCTCACACAGACCTGTTACTTTTTCTTTAAGAAGCCCTCTTATTCTGCACTCTTTACCTGTATTAATTGCACCTGTTTGAACTTGTTACCTGTATAAAAGACACCTGTTCACACACTCAATCAATCACACTCCAACCTGTCCACCATAGCCAAGACCAAAGAGCTGTCTAAGGACACCAGGGACAAAACTGTAGACCTGCACAAGGCTGGGATGGACTACAGGACAACAGGCAAGCAGCTTGGTAGAAGACAACAACTGTTATGATTATTTATTAGAAAGTGGAAGAAACACAAGATGACTGTCAATCTCCCTCGGTCTGGGATTCCATGCAAAATCTCACTTTGTGGGGTAAGGATGATTCTGAGAAAGCTCAGAACTACACAGGAGGACCTGATCAATGACCTGAAGAGAGCTGGGACCACAGTCACAAAGATTACATTAGTAACACATGATGCTGTCATGGTTTAAAATCCTGCAGGGCAGCAAGGTCCCCCTGCTCAAGCAAGCACATGTCCAGGCCCGTTTAAAGTTCACCAGTGACCATCTGGATGATCCAGAGGAGGCATAGGAGAAGGTCATGTGGTCAGATGAGACCAGAATAGAGCTATTTGGAATCAACTCCACTTACCATGTTTAGAGGATGAGAACAACCCCAAGAAAACCATCCCAACCGTGAAGCATGGGAATGGAAACATCATACTCTGGGGGTGTTCTTCTGCAAAGGGGACAGGACGACTGCCCCGTATTGAAGGGAGGATGGATGGGGTCGTGTATTGTGAGATTTTGGCAAATAACCTCCTTCCCTCAGTAAGAGCATTGAAGATGGTCATGGCTGGGTCTTCGAGCATGACAATGACCCCAAACAACACAGCCAGGGCAACTAAGGAGGGGCTCGTAAGAAGCATTTCAAGGTCCTGGAGTGACCTGGCCAGTCTCCAGACCTGAACTCAATAGAAAATCTTTGGAGGGAGCTGAAACTCCAAACCTGAAAGATCTAGAGACAATCTGTATAGAGGAGTGGACCAAAATCACTGCTGCAGTGTGTGCAAACCTGGTGAAAAACTACAGGAAACGTTTCACCTCTGTAATTGCAAACAAAGGCTACTGTACCAAATATTAACGATTTTCACAGGTGTTCAAATACTTATTTGCAGCAGTAACATACAAATAAATTATTTAAAAAATCATACATTGTGATTTCTGGATTTTTGTTTTTTTTTTTAGATTATGTCTCTCACAGTGGACATGCACCTCAGATGAAAATTTCAGAGCCCTCCATGATTTCTAAGTGGGAGAACTTGCAAAATCGCATGGTGTTCAAATACTTATTTTCCTCACTGTATATAAGGGGTGGGCGTTTATAAGCTTTGCTTCTGCTCGCACATGTTCATTGTTAAATTGTCTTATTTTTTGTTATTGTTAAGTCTGTTTCATTCGTTCATTCATTGAAATCGTCTGTAATCTGTAGTCATACTGAGTAATCAGGCACAAAGTTGTGTGCAAATGGAGGTAGTAAAGATGTGTCTGAATTGTCTGCTTTTGCCACTTTTTACCCCGATTGATGTTGCCCGACAGTGCGTGTTTGGAAAAACATCAACTGTCCACTTTTGGCGACTTTTCCACAAGATTACCTTGGACCTGCACCAATTATATCTGATTAGTCTCTTTTGTACATCACTATTTATCCCACTGTCAAGAATTTTTAAAAAAATGTTTAAAACTTGCCTGAATGCATGCATTGTTCTACAACACTATTTTTACTACCAATTACACTCGACTTCAGGCCCCAGGCCTTCTAGATAAGAACATTTCCAAGTCATTGAATATTTCTTGAAGCTGCTTTAAGGCCCCTTTACACAGGATGGTGTCCTTTAAGAGTTTGTTGTGTGTCTTAAAAATTTGCCAGGATGCAGAAGCGATACAAAACCATCTTTCTTTGTAATTGCTTCAGCATCCCTTGTGCATCACTATTGTCTCCCATGGAGTTGGGGTGCTACAGATGACATCACATTTGCATGGAGATCGGCGCTAGGCAGAAGGATTTTCCCAGTTTATAGGCACATACAGTAGTGTTCAGAATAACAGTAGTGCTATGTGACTAAAAAGATTAATCCAGGTTTTGAGTATATTTCTTATTGTTAAATGGAAACAAGGTACCAGTAGATTCAGTAGATTCTCCCAAAACCAACAACACCAAGCATTCATGATATGCACACTCTTAAGGCTATGAAATTGGGCTATTAGTAAAAAAAAATGTAGAAAAGGGGGTGTTCACAATAACAGTAGTGTGGCATTCAGTCAGTGAGTTCGTCAATTTTGTGGAACAAACAGGTGTGAATCAGGTGTCCCCTATTTAAGGATGAAGACAGCTCCTGTTGAACATGCTTTTCTCTTTGAAAGCCTGAGGAAAATGGGACGTTCAAGACATTGTTCAGAAGAACAGCGTAGTTTGATTAAAAAGTTGATTGGAGAGGGGAAAACCTATAGGCAGGTGCAAAAAATTATAGGCTGTTCATCTACAATGATCTCCAATGCTTTAAAATGGACAAAAAAAAAAAAAAAAAAACAGACGCATGGAAGAAAACGGAAATCAACCATCAAAATGGATAGAGAAATAACCAGAATGGCAAAGGCTCACCCATTGATCAGCTCCAGGATGATCAAAGACAGTCTGGAGTTACCTGTAAGTGCTGTGACAGTTAGAAGACGCCTGTGTGAAGCGAATGTATTTGCAAGAATCCCCCCAAAGTCCCTCTGTTAAATAAAAGACATGTGCAGAAGAGGTTACATTTTGCCAAAGAAACACATCAACTGGCCTAAAGAGAAATGGAGGAATATTTTGTGGACTGATGAGAGTAAAATTGTTCTTTTTGGGTCCAAGGGCCGCAGACAGTTTGTGAGACGACTCCCAAACTCTGAATTCAAGCCACAGTTCACAGTGAAGACAGTGAAGCATGGTGGTGCAAGCATCATGATATGGGCATGTTTCTCCTACTATGGTGTTGGGCCTATATATCACATACCAGGTATCATGGATCAGTTTGGATTTGTCAAAATACTTGAAGAGGTCATGTTGCCTTATGCTGAAGAGGACACACCCTTGAAATGGGTGTTTCAACAAGACAATGACCCCAAGCACACTAGTAAACAAGCAAAATCCTGGTTCCAAACCAACAAAATTAATGCCTCACAGATGTGAAGAAATCATGAAAAACGGTGGTTATACAACTAAATACTAGTTTAGTCATTCACAGGATTACTAAAAAAGCAGTTTGAACATAATAGTTTGAGTTTGTAGCATCAACAGCAGATGCTACTATTATTGTGAACACCCCCTTTTCTACTTTTTGTGACTAAAACCCAAATTTCATAGCCTTAAGAGTGTGCATATCATGAATGCTTGGTCTTGTTGGATTTGTGAAAATCTACTGAATCTACTGGTACCTTGTTTCCCATGTAACAATAAGAAATATACTCAAAACCTGGATTAATCTTTTTAGTCACATAGCACTACTATTATTCTGAACACTACTGTATGCTGGATTTGAGCAAGTTTGCCATGGTGTTAAAGCCTGATGTCATATTTCCTCACTGCAACGTGTGCCAGGACATCAACAACTATGCCGACCTTTTCCTTGAGAGAGAGAGAGAGAGAGACTCCACCTGATCTCTGCTCAACGTATTAAACATGGGCAAAACTTTCTGATGAACTCGGGGGACATCAGAGGACAAGGAATTAATTTTGCACTTTATGCCAGCACTTTATAAAATAAACTTTATTCATAAAAATCACGACAAACAGCCCCAATCATTGTGTGTTCATTTGAAAAAGGATTTATTGTAAAATGGGCAGAGGTCGGTACACAGGTAGGCAAGCCAAAATCAGCAATGGTATCCAAATCATGAGACTAAATTGAGATCAAAACAGACAAAAGGTTCAGTAACCACGGCTAGGCAAAAACAAGGTCAAGGACTGTAAAAAAAAGACTGGAACAAAGACACGAGGAACAACAAACCTGCAAAGACAGGAGGGAAAACAGAGCATTTAAATAACAGGTGGGAAAATGAAGCATAGTGTGGAAGAACAACCAGGAAGAGGGCGTGGCAAAAAAAGGGACAAGACACACCCAGACCCAGTGGTGGGCACAGTTCCGCTAACCGCTAATGATCAAGCTAATCTTTTCATTATCAGATTAGTTTTCAGATAATTTTGAAAATCAGTGGACCAATTATCTTCCGATAAATTTTGGTCTGATAATTTTTAGACCGCTACATATTCTTAGAGGCATAGTGAATAAGCTTTAAACAGTTAATACATTTGTGAAATCTGTTATCAAAGATTTTAGTGCCTACCTGTTAAATGTTTTATAGCAGATGTACAGTTCTATTCTCTGTAGTCAGAGGACAACTGGTCACAGGAAGAGAAAGAAAGTGACAGAGAGAAAAAAAATTTTCTCTTGACACCATACTAACTTGCCGGCAGTATCATCCAAGTCATCCAGAGGCATACACTTTAACTCATGTTTAAATTTTAACCAAACTAATTTCTGACAACTTATTTAACTTAACGTCATGTCTGAATATTTATATAGTGAACATATCAGCTATTGTTTAGTTTTAAAGTATTGCAACTAATTTGAAGGTGTTAGGTGGACATGCTCTCTCACAGTGCATTATGGTGAAAGATCACGACAGGAGAAATGCATTTGAGATGCTCTGATCAGGATCCACACGGACTACAGCATTAAACTCTTAGTATTTGTGCCTAAAAACTCTTGTGAATATATTCTCTGGGTTTATAGATGTTGTCATTGTGTTTGTTTTATGTAAAAATGTCCAGAAGAAGCTCATAGGTGCTCTCAATGATTTTCAACGGAATCACTGTGAGCTGCATTCGCTTCCTGTTTGGTCTTTAATGTCCTGCTTTATTGTCCTTTACAACACGTTTGTTGTCTTTGTTCCAGGAGTAATATATGTAACATGTTGGAAATTCGGTTTGTGTTTCTTAAATTCCACGCAGATTAAACATAGCAGACACGGATTGTTGATTTGGAATAGTTGTTTTAGCAAGTTTTCAGGGTCTCTACTGCCATCTCCTGGCCAGTAGTGTTCATGGCAGTATTCGCCCTAAGTATTGAGATATCCCTTTGCGTGCAGGAGACTTGTTGCAGCCCCTTGTTGCAGCTGATGAAAAGAAATAAAAATGTACATTTTGGTTGTATAATGTTCATTTCCAGTTGTTGTCATGTGGATTCAGTCTGTGCTGTTTAAAACCGCAGCAACTCTCTGGCGTGGAAGGATTATGGGCTAGGGTCTGAGCATCTGGACGCCAGTAGATGGCAGTGTTCTATGCATTTTGACCCCAGTTATATCAGACGGTTGTCTAATCACAACTTGACATTTGGCTTTTGCAAATGGCCTTTTTTACATATGAAAAAATGGCATATTTTACGAAAACACATTTATATGTAAACAACACACACGTCACATTAATGTGTTTGTTTTTACTTAGAATAAATGAGTCAACCAATCAGTGGTTAGAGTTCGCAGAGGCTCATTTTACCCATAACCCCTTTGGCATCTGTGTGTGTTTGTTACAAAACTTCAGAATTAGTGCATTATTTAAAATTAAAAGATATGTGTTACATTTTAACTTTGTACAATGACAGAAGGGCCATTAATGTCCTTATTCTATCCAGATTAATTTGATTTCTAAAATCAAAACCATAAGTCAAAACTGCTTTATTTCCAAGACCTCTGCCTCATGCCGGGACTGCTGTATGCTGTTAAGGAATAATGACTTCTTTTTTTTTGTGGCAACCTGGTGGTCAGGCTCCTTTTGCTGCCGTAGAGTTGAGCTTAACGCCTATCAACTGCTTCACTGCTGCAAAATACGTAGTAAACAGGAGCTTCCAGCAGTGGGTAGGGCACACAAAGACAGAAGTGGTGACTCATTGTTTGGGTTTGTGATTGTGGTGTTAAAACTCAATTTTGAAAGTTATCGGCTAGCTGTAGCTTCCGGTAAATTTCTGAGTGGTTTATTGGTTTAGCTTTATAAAAGATAACTTTTAGTTAGCTGATTAGCTATTATCGAAGCTAACCTTTTGGTTAGCTGTGCCCACCACTGCCCAGACCCAACCTCAAACACAAGACTAGAGCGTGCAGTCAGAAAAACACAAAGCAGACGAAACGTGAACATAAAGAAAAAACAAACATGAATACAATGAAAATACAAAAACCCACACATGAAATGACAACCCACATCACAGTCCCTTCTGCGTATGGAACATGCTTCATACCTCATGGCAACCATGGTGCCCTGTGTGCTTCCACTGAGCACGCCTTGTATGAGCTTGGTGTGCGCTGTGCATTCCTTCAGCGTCCTGTGGCATTGTCCGTGATTTTTTGGTGGCACAAGGGACGCAGAACGGACTGTGTGTAATGGGGGTTTCAAATCAATCGGTACTAAATAGAAACAGTGTAGTACTGTCTAGTAGTTTTGTACATAACAGCGTCACTTCTAAAACAATGTAATGGTAAAGACTAATGAGGAAAGCTTCTAAAAGCTTAGAGATACAATCATCTGTGGATGTAATTGGAGAAACTGAGCAGCTTTCATCTGTTGGTCCTTCCATTACAGCATCTGGGTAGAGTTTCAGGTGTGGAGGCTTTATTTTCAGTATTGTCTTTCCAATGTATTTATTTTAGATTATTCATGAAGGGAAGCACTCTACTGCCCAACGTAGGTGTAATACAGTTACTGAGAGCTGATACAGTTTAGAATCATCTGACATTTAATTAACATTACACCGTAGCAGACTTACTGCTGCTGGATACTGTATATCAACAGTACCTCATCTCTGCAACTGGAAAATCACTAAGGACCCTTGGGCAAGGTTCTTAATCCCCAAGTTGCTCGTGGTATGTGGTGAGCGCCTTGCATGGCAGCACCCTGACATGGAAAAGCGATACATAAATGCAGTCCATTTACTGTTTCCACATATTTTTTCACACTCATCTTATTCTCGTCTTGGTTCTGTTGCTGCACAGTCGTCTGTGTGTTGGACTTGATTTTTATCAGCACATTTAGCAGGTTGTGTGGTATGAGGACATAAAAGTGATTAAGGTCACTTATACTGATGCAGTCTCTGTGGGATGAGTCATCTGACACTAGACCTTCCCACTGTATCTCTCCTCCAAGTGGACTGACATAAAATCAGTGGAGTAACGCCTGTCTGGCAGAGAATTCATGATATGCTGATCATATGCAGCCAGAAAACTCGAGTTGTAATGTGATTAAGATTATAAATCTCAGGCTCACTGCAAGGAAAGTAAACTGCTTTTGGTTCACTGTAAATTGCGTTGTTGTGTGGTGATGAAATCTGGCTGCTTTACAAAAAGTCCTCATCTAAACCAGAAGGGTTAAACTCACTCTGCACTGGATATGGATTTAGTGTAATTTGGTGGATTGTTCAACCAGTAGGCTTCACCTTCTTCTTCAGTCTTGATGTCTTGTCAGAACCATGTGAGATAAGACATTTACTGTCTCTCACAGGGATCAAATCTGCTGAGTGCTCATTTAGTGGGTAAGCTGGCATACCAGCTGACCTAGCCTCAGTAACTTACGTTTCTGACCTAGTTGTTCCTTGCAGAGTTAACCAAGCTTGCATGAAGAACACGATCAGAGCCTCCACCTGAGACGACGTGCAAATCCAGATGAGCGCAGAGATGTGTGAAGCAGCTCTGAGTCTAGCATGTGTAGACGGTTTCATGTTTGTTTGCTTAAATACGAGGGTCTGTCATAAAGTATAGGTCCTTTTTATTTTTTTCAAAAACTATATGGATTTCATCATATGTTTTTACGTCAGATATGCTTGAACCCTCGTGCGGCATGCGTGAGTTTTTCCACGCCTGTCGGTGACGTCATTCACCTGTGAGCACTCCTTGTGGAGGAGTCGTCCAGCCCCTCGTCGGAATTCCTTGTCTGAGAAGTTGCTGCGAGCCGACGCTGCAATCCGTCCGCACGTCTTTCATTTAAAAAATCTCCTTTAACAGTGGAATATCCGGATAAAATGCTGAAACCGACTTCTTCTGAAACGTCTCTGTTCTCTCACGATGTCCTCAATCAATAGTGCCTGAAATGTGGAGGTTTTCAGCTTGAAACAGGCTGACGACGGCGCCTGAGAGCGCTGCACGACGTCTCGCACCGTGGGAAGTCCTTAAAGCGACAGTATCACCTCAAAATCTCTCATCAGCCGTTAAAATTTTCACAGAAAACCAGCTTAATTTTTCGAACTGTGTCCACTTCGATGTGCCTCACAGGTTTAGAAAAAATTTTGATCAAACAAAGCGCCAGTCTCTCAGCAACTTCTCAGACAAAGGAATTCCGACGAGGGGCTGGACGACTCCTCCCACAAGGAGTGCTCACAGGCGAATGACGTCACCGACAGGCGTGGAAAAACTCACGCATGCGCACGAGGGTTCAAGCATGTCGGATGTAAAAACATATGAATGAAATCCATATAGTTTTTGAAAAAAATAAAAAGGACCTATACTTTATTGACAGCCCTCGTAGTTCCATACCACCACCCAAGATTCCAAGACTACCAGGAAGCTTCCAGAAAACGCCATTGTCTAAGTGCAAGCATAGCGTACCATGTTGTTTCTTGTGGTAGGGTAATGTATCATAAAGCAGTTACCTGGGCTTCTGGTGTGCTGAAACTCAGCTGTACTTCTTGATGATTGATGCAAACATTGACCTCCTCCATCTGCTCTGTGATTTCTTTATCTGACTGCATCAATAAATTCAACCCAACCAATCAGCTTCTTTTGGCATACAACAGCTGCTTTTCCTCCATGCACATTTTGAGGCCACAAGATTATTGCCACCACTGATCCAGTAGCCTCTCTGTACCCTGTGCGCTCGCAAATTTATTGATCATCAGCATACATATTGACGTCAAAACAAACCTGGGAACAAATTTTTGGCAGAAGTATGTTCTTCACTTCACCTGGTAGGTTTTTTTCTCTATGAAATGGTACAACTTGTGTATCTGACAGAGTATCAGGTTCGTTCTGTTTCATAAACACACTGCGATAACATATAACATTTCACTCTCCTTTGCTTAAAATACTCACAAAGTCTGTTTCTGATGGATGGTGTGTGTGCTACCCTTCTTACAGGCCAATCAAGTCGTGGGTTCACAAAAATAAACTAGTTTTTCTTGTTGTTTGTGGCTGTATTCCTCCCGTATATGGAGAGAGTGCAAGTACAAAGCCAGAGAGGTGAGGGGTCAAACAAAAGCCCCCCAGCAATAAACTATGACAGCTGCAACTTATACTCCAGAAAATACAGTATATTGTAATCTTCGTCTTATTATTATTATTATTATTATTATGATTATGATATAAGTATAATAATGAATTGTGACAGACTGGTATCCTGTCCTGGGTGTACCCTGCCTCGCGCTCTGTGACTGCTGGGATTGGCTCCAGCCCCCCAAGACCCTTAACTGGACTAAGCGGTTGAAAATGTGTGTGTGTGCGCGCGCATGCGTGTGTGTGTGTGTGTGTGTGTGTGTGTAATAATGAATTATATAAATAATAATATTTAGGAATAATAAAAGTCTTTGAGGAAACACTACAACAGCGATGACGCATTGCTGATAGTTGGTCGCGATGTATGTTAGCCTGTATGAAAGCTTTTGCGTTGTGTGATTACCAGTGTTGTGGAAAGTAACTTTGACAAGTTACTTTTTTAGTTACTTTTTTAGTTGCTTTATACAGGTGCTTTATGCAGTTACTTCATTAGCAGCTTTATGCAATTACTTTATTAGAATCTGCAGAAAACTTGCAACTAATAAGTAATGTAACTAATAAGGTAACGAGTAATCTAACTTGGTTACTCGTAAGATTGAGCAATCACAAAAGTAACTAATCAGCAAAGTAACTAATAGTTACTTTTCTGAGTACTAAATCTTAAAAATAACCAAATTAGATTATGAGTAACTTTATTAATTACATTCAGCAGCTGCCGACAAGGTGTCCGCAGCTGCTAATGAAGTAAATGTAAGAAGTAACTGTAAAATATAACTATAGATTAACTAATGAAGTAACTTTCCAAAGTTACTTTCCCCAACACTGGTGATTACCCATAATTCCCTTCTCTCTGTAAGACATGCAGCAGTGCAGATGTAAAAACATGGTTCATGCATGATGGGATATATCAATGATCAGCTGACAGATCACATGACCACAATACACTGGTGATATGTAAAGTCGGAATCTAACAATTGACACGTTTGTGACTCTTTTTTTTTTACATTTTAGTATTCTGTTCTGTTTAGACTGAATAATAAACACTGTTGGGCGGAGCCACAGATGGTTCTCTGTTCACGTGTCAGGCGTGGATAATGACGCATGTACACATCTGTGGCACAGCTACACAACGGTAAAAGAAAACAAGTGCACAAACTCTGGATATTCCGAATTTTTACTCCAAATTATGCTCATCGTTGCGTAATTTCTTGGTGTAATGTAGGAGTCAGTTACTGTGTAGGTGCAGATAAACTAATCATACGTCCACCTTCAGGCCTTGGATTATCATCGTGTGTATTCCTACATGCTGCCCGATGGATTTTGTCTTCTCCTGCCTGGATACGCCGCTCTGTTTATCCTCGAAACAAAAGGCCTCAAAATCTCCTGCCCTCTTCTATTTGCACGTAGTGATGTTTTGCTGCTTCTCCTCACCTCACGTCCTCATAAAACACACGTCAAATCATTGGAAGTGTTGAGTAAACAATAAAAACATTTAAAAATTGTTTCCTCACTCTCTCTCTCCTTCCGTCTCTTTCTGACTCTCCATAGCTGTACTGGCCAGCCAGTCCGAACCGTGTCCAAGAATGTCTCATGGCGGGAAAGGATCCAGAGGTGACTCAGCAACAACACAAACACACACATGCTTGATTGCTTGAATAAAGTAAACAACCAAGATAACCACTGTGATGGGCAGTAAATGTGTTTTTACTGTCATACATGGGAGGAAATCACGCAAACTGTCAAATCTAATATCACACTTATCCAGTCTCACAGACAAATACGTCTCATCACTGAGGCTCCGGATCAGCTCTTCTGACTGTGTAGAATTTTGGAATACATCAACTGATTACCACATACCTAATGCCTTGTGTAACTGTTTTCAAGACCAGAAGATACAGCTGGATACGCTGGCAATAATTTTGAGATTCAGGCCTTGTTTGGACTGCGAGTAAAAATCTGATTTTCAGTGCATCCAGAAAGTATTCACAGCACTGCGCTTTTTCCATATTTTGTTAGGTTACAGCCTAATACCAAAACTGATAAAATTCATTTTTCACAAAATTCTATACACAATACCCCATAATGACAACATGAAAAAATTTTTTTTCTGATTTTGGCAAATTTATTAAAAATAAAAAAACTAAGATGTACATAAGTATTCAGTGTTTGCCATGATGCTCAGCATTGAGCTAATAGGTGCATCCTGTTTCCGCTGATCATCCTTGAGAATTCAATTCATTTAGTTTATACCCATACCAAATCACAAGTAAGTAAGTGAAATTACCTCAAGGCGCTTCACACAAGTAAGGTCTAACCTTACCAACCCCTAGAGGAGGAGTTGTAGACACTCATGTGCCTCATAGTACATTATCCAAGGATAATGACCAGAATCTGTAGAGGACTCACTGTTTAATTTAAGCTAATCAATGCAAGTGGACAGACAGGTACATTGAGGGTAAGATCCTAAGCTGTATCTTGTGGTGAGGCTGTAGACTGAAGTATCAGGAGTTTTGACCAGAAGAGTGGTCACGGATGCTGACCCTTCACTTGAGAAATACTAACCAGAAGAAGAAGTGACATTTGAGTCCTCCCTGGTTTGGTGCAGAAAACAGTAGGGCAATATGAACTTGAGTAAGAGAGTTGGGAGACCAACGTATATCCTAAATGTTTTGGCTCTGTGACCGATTGGTACCTGGGAATTGCGTGACGAAGGCCGTGGATGTATGCACACGCATACGGGTGGATCCCAGTATTATAATTCCAGTTGCAGGAGCTAATGAAGGGTGGCCCCTCCTTTATGGCAAGAGACTGTGAAGAACATCAAGAAGAGATGATCGGTCCCTGGTCTCAAACACTTAAAGAGTCATGATTATGTCCTCTCTACAGCTGGAGTGCGCAAACTTTCTACGAGTTCTTCAGCCTTTTAATCAGACTCACCTCTATGTGTGTGGAACTGGAGCCTTCAACCCTCGCTGTGCTTATGTGGCTACCAGCATCTTCCATCAGGTACAACAACAAACACACAACAGCGATCCAGTCGCTGTATCTTCACCTTATTTCTCATCTTTATTTTTGCCTTGAAAAATCTCTTTTTTACATCTACTACACTCGTACCTAAGCGGATTAGTACAACTACACACTATTGAAGGCTTCAGATTACCGACACTGATTAATACAAAAATGATGAATTATTCACTTAGATGTGATGATTTTTGCCAAATAGCTACTCAAATCTTAAATCCATCCATTCGTTTTATATTCTTTCTGTAGTTTCACCTCCTAAAGTGGCAGTTTTTATCCTTGTGCATCTTGACACTTGCAGCAATAGCATTGTTTAAAGATTTTTCTCCGACACGATCATTCAGGACAAAATATTTCCAGAAAAGAGTACATGAATAAGATGACAGAATACAAACTGAAAATACGCTCACAAACTGCAGTACAGACAAGAAAGTACAATAAATTTTTTATAGTGTTCTTTAGTCTATGAGCCAGTCATCAATTTTGACCTAATCGGTACCACGTAAGGTGACAAAACGACCCTTGGCATCCAGCGTCAGTGTACCAGGACCTACACAAAAACATATGATGGCAATCCCAGGGTGGCAGCTGTAGCCAGGTAGGGGTTAATGAAGGGTTACACAGAGGTCAAAATTTTAAAATGCTTTAATCATATTGGAACCTATACCACATTATTTGTCTGATCATAAAGATTCCACAAAGGTATAGTTTGGACCATCTGTGACTGAATGTTCTGGAGTTATGGATTGTACGAGAATTGTGACAAAGGTCAGTTTCAGTTTGTACAGGCGTCAAAAGTTAAAGTTGCTCCAATTTCAGTAAAAAAAAATCCTGCAAGTTATTGGTTGAAATTAAAGGATTAATAAATGGAATAGTTTTGACTGTGTTGAATGTCCATCCATCCATGCATTTTCTTCTGCTTTATCCGGAGTTGGGTCGCGGGGGCAGCAGCTCAAGCAAAGTCGCCCAGACCTCCCGATCCACACACACACCTCCCCCAGCTCCTCCGGGGGAACCCCAAGGCGTTCCCAAGCCAGCCGAGAGATGTAGTCCCTCCAGCGTGTCCTGGGTCTTCCCCGGGGCCTTCTCCCATCTGGACGTGCCAGGAACACCTCCCTAGGGAGGCACCCAGGGGGCATCCTTACCAGATGCCCGAACCACCTCAGTTGGCTCCTCTCAACATGAAGGAGCAGCAGCTCTACTCCCAGCTCCTCATGGATGGCCGAGCTTCTCACCCTATCTCTTGGGGAGACACCAGCCACAGTCCTGAGGAAGCCTATTTTGGCTGTTTGTACCTGCGATCTAGTTCTTTCGGTCATAACCCAACCCTCATGACCATAGCTGAGAGCAGGAACAAAGATTGACCAGTCCATTGTAATCTCACTTGTGAACAAGACCCCAAGGTACTTGAACTGCTTCACTTAGGTCTAGACTGCATTCCCTACTCAGAGTTGGCAATCCATTGGTTTCCTGCTGAGAACCGTGGTCTCAGATTTAGAGGTGCTGATACACATCCCGGCCACTTCACACTCGGCTGCGAACCGATCCAGTGAGTGCTGGAGATCACAGGCTGATGTTAACAGGACCACATCATCTGCAAAAAGCAGTGACAAGACCCTGAGCCTACCCAACTGGAAACTCTCCTCCCCCCGACTACGCCTCGATATCCTGTCCGTGAATATCACAAACAGGATTGATGACAAGGCACAGCCCTGACAGAGGCCATCCCCCACCGGAAACAAGTCCGACTTACTGCCAAGGGCCCAAACACAGCTCTGACTTTGTGACTACCGAGATTGGATGGCCCTGAGAAGGGTCCTTCCCATGATGCACCCAGTGTTTCTTTTTATTCACCTCTTTTTGCTCTGTATGCACCACTCTGCTTTTAATCATTGGTGATTGATCTCTGCTCTCTTGCACAGCATGTCTTTTTCCTGATTCTCTCCCCTCAGCCCCAACCAGTCCCAGCAGAAGACTGCCCCTCCCTGAGCCTGGTTCTGCTGGAGGTTTCTTCCTGTTAAAAGGGAGTTTTTCCTTCCCACTGTCGCCAAGTGCTTGCTCATAGGGGGTCGTTTTGACCGTTGGGGTTTTTCTGTAATTATTGTATGGCTTTTGCCTTACAATATAATGATATAATGAATATAATGATTTGATTTGACCTCCTCAATCTATGCTCCCGCAGCACCTCTCACAGTATCTCCCGGGATACTCGATCATATGCCTTCTCCAAGTCCACAAAACACATGTAGACTGGGTGGGCGTACTCCCAGGCCCCCGCCAGGATCCTTGTGAGAGTAAAGAGCTGGTCGGTTGTTCCATGACCAGGACAGAACCCGCATTGTTCCTCTTCTATCAGAGGTTCAACTATCAACGGAACCCTCCTTTCCAGCACCCTGGAGTAGACTTTACCAGGGAGGCTGAGTAGTGTGATGCCCCTGTTGTTGGCACACTCTCTCTGGTCCCTCTTTTTAAATATGGGAACCACCACCCCAGTTTGCCACTACCTAGGCACTGTCCCAGACCTCAACACAATTTTGATGTGACTTCTCATCCAAGACAGTACTTGCATAGCCCAACAACCGGCCCTGAATTGGGCCAGATACTGGCCTGTCTCTCCTAGCCTGTGATTGGTTGGCGGCTGAGATGCTGACGTCAGCCTCACTTTGATGGGGCGCGAGCTCTGCTCTCCTATTGGTCGTTTAGGAGTGGGAAATCTCACTCCAAAATGGAGGCCAGTATCTGGCCCAGTTCATAGCCAGGCTGGTTGTCAGGCTAATCTCTCTGCACCCAGAGCTTTCAGCATTTTTGGATGGATCTCAGCTCTGTGGCAAGCCTGGATACCAGGCGCTCACTGACGCTCCACCCAGGGCTGGCTCCAGACGGGGGCCCCTGGGCTTCATCTGGGCTGGGTCACATTCCCTCTGCCTCGTTTGTCTATGGAGTCTTTGTGAACCATTCTTAGTCTCGTCCCTCACCTGAGACCAATTTGCCATGGGTGACTCTACCAGACAACACAGCTCTCAGGTTCATAGTGACATGTAAACCTCTCCACCACAATAAGCTGATGGTAAACGATTAGTTACTTTTGGATTTAATTGCTTTTACTCATTTTTTAAACTGTGCGTGTGTGTGTGTGTGTGTGTGTGTGTGTGTGTGTGTGTGTGTGTGTGTGTGTGTGTGTGTGTGTGTGTGTGTGTGTGTGTGTGCGAGGGAGGAGCTAATACCATGAAAGGTCATGTAAGATCAGAAAGGTTTTCTGAGATCAGAGCAAAGGTTCAGATTTAGGATTTAAAGGAGCCGTCAGTGCCGATTACTTTAACACTGGACTTCACACATTTTAAAATCCCACCTGTTAGTCCCGTTAGCCTCTAATTAGCTGCTCACTCTGTGTTTGTCTCAGACACGGGCTTCGTAATGATACTGTCATGTATGTCATTCGTCAGTGTGGACAAATGAAGGACTAAAGACTTAAGCCTGTCAGTCTGCATCAGCAGTTTTGATTGATTTCTCTTGTCTTCTGTCCAGCTGATTTTCTCTGTGTCATTGACCTCAGCCTCTGTTTTCTGCACCAGTCAGAACATCAGGCGTTATACGACAGACAGACCGAGTGCGGGAAGGGAAAATGTCCCTATGACCCTTTCCAGAAAACAGCGTCCGCTGTCATTGGTACGTCCAACAAAACTACAAAATGTGATGCTTTCATTAGTGAAAATCTGTTTGTACCTCAGATTGTGCTGTCAGATTAACCGCAGTGAGAATATATTGGAACAACTTCCAAAAGGTTCTGCTAGAGAGCTGATCTAACCTTTGGGGTTTTTTGAGTAGACGGAGAACTGTATGCAGGCATCACGTCGGACTTCATGAGTCGGGACTCCGCCTTCTTCCGTAGTCTTGGAAGACGTCATGTCATCCGCACTGAGCAGTACGACTCCACCTGGCTGCAGGGTAAGCAAGTGGAAAACAACTTCAGTGTTAAATCCCGCCGCTTTGTTGCATATTTAAGTTGGTTAGTGCAGAATTTGTGCTGCATTCAAGGACCACTCATACTAACAGGTCCATATGTTCATTCATTCAGGCCATATATTGGTTTTATTGGTTTACTGATGTTTCTGGGACTGGAGGGCCGGGGTCGGTTGGAAAAAACAAGGAAAACCATGGTTTGATGGTAGTGAAGCTTGAATCTGAAGATTCAAGCTTCTCTACCATGGAACCGCCTGGACAACTGAGAGCCTACACAGAAGAAACATGGTTTGATGGGTCGGTTTGTGGAAGAAAAAAAAAAAAAAAAAAATCAATTCCAAAACCCATCAATTCGGGAATTGATGGTTTGACCTTTTTATTGAAAATATGAACCAGGACCAATGTTTGATACTTTTATAGTAAACAATCTCATGAACAAACAAATCTGCGGAGCTGCAGCATTTTTTCCAAACAGACTGTGATTTTTTGCCGACTTTAAAATCAAGTCACTGTGACGCAAAATTGCAATTGTGTAATCTTTGCAATTGTTCTTCAAATCTCTGCAAAGTTCACACCGTGGACTGATTTAAACATTAATATATCGGTGCGGCATTTGGAGACGAAGAGCTCAGAACAGTGTTAATGTTGCGGGCCGCGCTGGCTGATGAAGACCATGAAGGCAGTCAATTGTGGTGGATTCACGGAGCAATCCATGGATCTGTGATAGACCCAAACATCTGATTTGTTTTGGGAAAATTTCAAAAAAGATGAAATCAGCGTTTCTGTGGAAACCTACATGTCTGATGATGTCCAGGAGCTGTGTCTCTCAACTTCCATTGATGCCCTCACAGACAATGAAAAAAAAAAAAAATCAGTCCGGATCACCGAATGAAGCCAGCTGTCGCCGTGTGCATGGGGGTCGTTGCAAGCCTGGAAACAGACTTATTTCCACATGCATGCACAGCCTGTCCATGCATTAAAACCTAATTCCATTAGATGGTGCAGCTCCTCCATGGTCGGACAGGACGCACAGACACCGTGATCCTTTGGAAACACTCTGATAAAAATTGAGTTTCCTCCATAATAATACAATAACATGCTGTTGTTGTGCGGTATGCATTTTCAGAGGCCCGACTTTCATGCCCAGTCGCCCAAAATGACCGATATTCTCCCTCGTCTAACTCGGGCGAATATCGGTCATTTTCAGGGACGAACGAGGGCGAATATCAGTTATTTTGGGCGACTGGGCGTGAACGTCGGGCCTCTGAAAATGCATACCGCGCGATGACAGCATGTTATTTGCATTATTATCACTTTACTGAGATACATAACACGTAACGCGTACATAACAAGTTGGCTCACTTTAACTTTTTTTCGTGTCGGCTGGCGCACGCTGCTCTCCGAATTCGCCAGTGCGTCCTCATCAAGCTGGCTGCTTTGGCTGCGCTGTTCATTGTCGTACTATCCGTGAGAAAATCATCCGGAATATCCATATTGGGACCAAACACACTTCTCGCCTTTTTATGTTTTCCGCTGCGGACAGTTCTTGGTCTGTGCGCTATGATGTCGTTTGTTTATGCACAGCGGGCGGGTACAGCCAGATAGCGTCCATGTAAATCTACGATACTGGCCTAGCAACGCCTCGGTAAAGTGATAATAATGTAGGGTATCAGTTAAAGCTCACAGACCCAGAACATAACACCACTCTTGAGGTCACATTCAAGTCTTGAAATTTTTGGATGGCACACCAAGCAGTCAGCAGGAAAAATAATTAAAAAATGTTCCCAGTGGCAATTTTGTCACCGAGTCTGTGATATTGAGAGCAGTCGGCGAATCCATAAATCAATAATCCAGTAGCCACGGCCTGATGGTGTGTACGAGTTATTTAAGGGAACATCCTGCATTCGTCAGTGTTTACGTAGATATATGAGTTATATTTCTGAGTGGTCCAGACCTGCAGCAGTAACTCTGCTGTCATACTGAACGAATGTTAATATAAATAGATGTCTGTAAACATTTCCTGCACGCTCTGCAGGATGTTTATCAGGCCAGCGTGTGGACGCCGCTGCAGATAACACGATATACGTTGTTTCTTTCTCAGTTGCATCCATGTGATGTACAGTGTCTCAGGACAGGTTAATGCTTGTACGTGTACGCTACGTGCATACCACGAAGATGGACAGTGCTTTTATTTTGTCCATAGTTTACACGGCCGCCTCTCTTTCCTGTGTCTTTGTCTGCAGATGCCCAGTTTGTGCGGGTAGCGCCGCTGTCTGAAACTGATAACCCGGAGGACGATAAGGTCTACGTGTTCTTCACCGAGCGCGCTCAGGAGGCAGAGGGGGCTGCTGGGAAAGTACTCTACTCGAGAGTGGCACGAGTCTGCAAGGTATGGAGAGTGTTTAAGAGACAACAAGTCTGTGACAGACACAACGTGTGTGTGCTCATATCAGAGAAAAAGCCAGCGGATAGTTTAAATAAACCTGTGTTTGCATGAACACACAGACTGTGTATGTGCTGGACACTGTCTGACTGGATGTTTATACAGATATACTTTTCAGAATCTGCAGTATACCATCTGTTTTTCTGTCTGTATTCACTTGTGGTTTTAACAAAGAATTTCATACATACTTTGTATGTTGGAACATTAGGGGGTGTGCCAGCTTTATCCAAATAGACTTTGGGCCACTCCCCTGAACGTGGACGTGTCACTACCACAAAACTTACCACAACTTACTAAGTATATATATATATATATATATATATATATATATATATATATATATATATATATATATATATATATATATATATAATATATTATATCTTACCCAGCTGAAAGGTTGGCATTCCCTGGCCCCTTCCAGTTGCTGAGGTCCTCATTGTTATCGGCAAAAATGTTGTTGATGGTCCTTCACAATGCAATCGTCTGAGTCTCATCTGAGTCTTTCTCACATAAAGTAACCACTCCCTTGACACAAAATCATTCCATTGGCACTTGAGGATCCTCCAAAGAGACCTTGTACTAAAGCCATCCAGTCATCAGTGTGTCGTCTCACAACCATACAGTAAGACAGGAAACACCAGGACACTTAAGACTTGGACCTTCATTTTCCTTCAAAGGTATCTTCATCACCAAACACCTCTGTCCAGAAACCTCATGAGCTCTTCCCAGGTGTAGCTTCCACTTCATGGTTTCTTTCTACTCTTTTGTTCCCACAGCAGATGTGAATAATGAAATTCTCACATGCGCCTTCTTTGAATTAAAGCATCTTTGCAGGTTTAATTCTTGTATTTCACTGTATTAGACCAACATTTGAGTGGACGCAGAATGTGTTTGTGTCTAATTTTCATCCATTTCTTTGTTTGTGTAGAATGATATTGGTGGTCAGCGAAGTCTGGTTAATAAGTGGAGCACCTTCCAGAAGGCTCGCATGGTGTGTTCAGTTCCTGGACCAGACGGACTGCAGACGCACTTCGACCAGCTACGTGAGTCGACTCAGAAACACCAAACAACAGCCAGACAAATGAAATCAAATCAAATCAATTTTATTTATATAGCACCAAATCACAACAAACAGTTGCCCCAAGGCGCTTTATATTGTAAGGCAAGGCCATACAATAATTACGGAAAAACCCCAACGGTCAAAACGACCCCCTGTGAGCAAGCACTTGGCGACAGTGGGAAGGGAAAACTCCCTTTTAATAGGAAGAAACCTCCAGCAGAACCAGGCTCTGGGAGGGGCAGTCTTCTGCTGGGACTGGTTGGGGCTGAGGGAGAGAACCAGGAAAAAGACATGCTGTGGAGGGGAGCAGAGATCAATCACTAATGATTAAATGCAGAGTGGTGCATACAGAGCAAAAAGAGAAAGAAACACTCAGTGCATCATGGGAACCCTCAGCAGTCTAAGTCTATAGCAGCATAACTAAGGGATGGTTCAGGGTCACCTGATCCTATAACTATAAGCTTTAGCAAAAAGGAAAGTTTTAAGCCTAATCTTAAAAGTAGAGGGGGTGTCTGTCTCCCTGATCTGAATTGGGAGCTTGTTCCACAGGAGAGGAGCCTGAAAGCTGAAGGCTCTGCCTCCCATTCTACTCTTACAAACCCTAGGAACTACAAGTAAGCCTGCAGTCTGAGAGCGAAGCGCTCTATTGGGGTGATATGGTACTATGAGGTCCCTAAGATAAGATGGGACCTGATTATTCAAAACATTATAAGTAAGAAGAAGAATTTTAAATTCTATTCTAGAATTAACAGGAAGCCAATGAAGAGAGGCCAATATGGGTGAGATATGCTCTCTCCTTCTAGTCCCTGTTAGCACAACCTGATAATAATGAATTACAGTAGTCCAGCCTAGAGGAAATAAATGCATGAATTAGTTTTTCAGCATCACTCTGAGACAAGACCTTTCTAATTTTAGAGATATTGCGCAAATGCAAAAAAGCAGTCCTACATATTTGTTTAATATGCGCATTGAATGACATATCCTGATCAAAAATGACTCCAAGATTTCTCACAGTATTACTAGAGGTCAGGGTAATGCCATCCAGAGTAAGGATCTGGTTAGACACCATGTTTCTAAGATTTGTGGGGCCAAGTACAATAACTTCAGTTTTATCTGAGTTTAAAAGCAGGAAATTAGAGGTCATCCATGTCTTTATGTCTGTAAGACAATCCTGCAGTTTAGCTAATTGGTGTGTGTCCTCTGGCTTCATGGATAGATAATGCTGGGTATCATCCGCATAACAATGAAAATTTAAGCAATGCTGTCTAATAATACTGCCTAAGGGAAGCATGTATAAAGTGAATAAAATTGGTCCTAGCACAGAACCTTGTGGAACTCCATAATTAACCTTAGGCTGTGAAGAAGATTCCCCATTTACATGAACAAATTGTAATCTATTAGATAAATATGATTCAAACCACCGCAGCGCAGTGCCTTTAATACCTATGGCATGCTCTAATCTCTGTAATAAAATTTTATGGTCAACAGTATCAAAAGCAGCACTGAGGTCTAACAGGACAAGCACAGAGATGAGTCCATTGTCTGAGGCCATAAGAAGATCATTTGTAACCTTCACTAATGCTGTTTCTGTACTATGATGAATTCTAAACCCTGACTGATATGATGAACTTTGAGTCTGCCACAGTCAGTATAATGAAGCAGACAGAACAACTGCATGAATCCAAGCCTAAGTGTAGATCTGTGAAGGTAAGAACGTACAGCTGATGGTGGATGTGGAGATCAGGCTCAGGGTTCCACGCACAGTTTCAAAATGAGATTCAAAGAAACTTAACACACATTTTAAAAAGAATAGCCTGTTTCTGTGTGGACTTGAGCAGAATTTAAGTTTAATTCATGTAGGTTGTCGTCTGGAAGAAAACTTTAGTTTACATGGTCAGATGGCCTCAAAGATTTTTAACCTCAACCTGATCCTGGGTGTGTACAAAATACAGAGTTGGTGTTTTCCTGTTCCAACAATGAAAGAGACCAAAGAAACTTAAAAGTTCTCAACCACATAACAGCAATGTCTGACTGGCTCCACTGTTACCACGGTGATCAGCAGGCCTGTTGGTCACCTTGGGTTTGTCTTAATGCTTCAGCCTTGGTAACCACGGCAACTGGCTTCACCATTTGGTTGCTGTGGGTTTATTCATTATCAAGGATTTTTCTCATTTTCCTGTGTTTAAAGCTGAAGAGCTGCAGCACTTCAGCCTTGCACTCAGTATCCTCACACAAATCACACCCCCTCAAAGAATCTGATAGAGGTTGCTCATGAAATGTTGATGGTGGCATCTGGGGAAAAAAAATACCAACACATTTTATTTACATGAAGTAAACTGGAAATTCTATTTCCTGAAATATGTGGGTTCAGTTATATGTAACTGTTTGCTAATGGACTCCAGTGAAGAGGACCACAACAGAGGGTATGTAAAAATACAGCTAATTTCAGATGAAAATGCACAGTAAGTAGCTGGCAGCAGGCTTAGCCGATGACAGGCACACAGGTGATCGGTCAAACAGGCAGCTGGCTGTCTGTGAGAAGAAGCAGAGGGTTATCCAAAAACACAGGCAAATGGTTAGTAACAGAGTTGTCAAACCAAGCGAACAATCTAAAATGACACAACACAACAGCAAAGGTCTGTAACAGGAAGGCAAACACACAAAACTAGAGCACCGTGCTCGTAGGGTGCATACCTCTGCCAAAAAATAGTTTCCAGTTCCACAATTTTTACCCTGGGAAACATTTTCATGGTCAAAGTCCTGGTAGAAGTGACTTTTCATAAACTAAAATATAATACAAAATGTAGCTCAAAAGGGCTTTCAATGTTAAAATCAAATATCTGCATAGGTGGTAACGTGACTCCAGAAAGGGCAAAGAGGGTGCAGGTTTCTTTGTAACCACCAACCACCACCTTTTACCAAAATTGAAGCAAGTTTAACTTTTGACCCTTGTACAAACTGAAATTGACCTTTGTCACCATTCTTGCTTTTTTTACCCCATAACTCCATAACATTCAGTCATAGATAGTCCAAACTATACCTTTTTGGAATCTTTGTGATCAGACACATAATGTGGTATAGCTTTCAATATGATTGGAGCATTTTTAAATTTTCACCCCTATGTAATTTTTCATTGACCCCTACCTGGACGCCATATTGGATTTTTAAGTGGCCTGCACTTTTTTCCTCAAACACTGATTTATGAGGAACATTCATGCCAAATCTGATGCATGTATCACCAAGTGAAGGATTGTTTCAGTTATCTGCTGCACTAACCTGGTGATTTCACTGATTAACATCAGATGAGATGAGTTCATCAATGGTAAGGTTCGACCTTGCTTGTGTGAAGTGCCTTGAGGCAGCCTTGTTGTGATTTGGCGCTATATAAATGAAATAAATTGAAATTTAACTGAAATTGAAATCGCCTGGTGGAGTCGGTGGTTACAAAGAAACCTGCACCCTCTTTGCCTTTTTTGGAGTCAGGGTGACACCTATGTATCCGGAAATTCCGCAATACAGATCAGATGCAGATCAAAGTCTTTTCATTGAGAGTGCCAATTTGCACCTCACTGTCACAAATGAGAGTGATTGAGGCACTTTTGATTGAGATATAATGCAAAATGTATACCAAATAGGCTTTTCAATATTAAATTTAAATGTCCACAAAATCCACAATCCGGATCAGGTCTGGATCAGTCTTTGTCAGGCGATAGTGAGTGCCAGTCTGCACCTCACTTTAAACTATGAGAGTGGTTGGGGCATGTTTAATTAAGATATAATGTAAAATATACAATAAGTGGGGTTTTCAGTGTTAAATTTAAATGCCCATAAAATCTGTAATCTGAATCAGATCCAGATCAAACTTTGCCAATTGATAAAGGATACCATCCTACATAATGCTGTCAAATATGGAAGAAATTTGATCTTCTTTGACAGAGCTATGAATTTTTGAAAATTAATTCAATGTTAAAGGATAGGGATTTTTCCAAGATTTTTCTTTGACTTGAAACAGTTCTTGCCTATTGGGATATGAATCCTCTGTAAAAATTTTATAATGACATATGAAAAATTGTGGGTTACAGGGTTTTCACAAACAGACAAACAAACAAACAAATGGGTGAAAACATAACCTCCTTCCTGCTTTGTTGGTTGAAGTAAGATGCTGTGGGAATTATAAAGCTAGAAAGCAGGAAGAACCTACACAGTCTGGTGAAAAGGGAATTCTCTAACAGCAGTTAAATAGGCCACCAAACAATCAAACATGCGGAAGGCTGGAAACTGGAAGTCAGACATTCAGCAACATGAAAGGTACATGGCAGAAATGTTAAAGTGAAGCACCAGCAAATATTTACCACATGGGAGAATTAGCTGAACAACACATAGAATAATAATGACTCATGGACAATATAACCCAAACCTCAACATGTGACCCATGACACTACAGGTAGGTGCAAGCCCTGGCTCCTAGCTTACAACAGACATAATGACCTTGTTCTGGGTTATGGACCCACAACTCGGCTCACTACCACACCAAATAGCAACCTAGAACCACAATCCAGAATTGAGTAGGCCAGCGCCTTTTCTTTCTGCCATGACACTCTGTTCACAACCACGGGACTTCATTTGACACACTGTGATAAGGAGACCAGTACTTATCCATTAGACCACTGGGAGACCGACTAGAACCTAACACATCATGGATTCATAATCCAGTCCTGTATGTGTCGTTGAGGTCACAAGATGTGAAAGTTGTGACGTGAGTAGGCAATAAACGTCATGATGTTTAAAGAGCTAAAATCCTTTTGATCATCATTTTAAAATGGTTCTGTTATTCAGCAGTTTTAGTTTGCCAACATTTTGGAGAAGAATTCAGTTCCAAGTTGGTAACTGTTTCTGTATCTTGCTCTAAAAGCAGAGAGGCCCAGCGATTGAGGACCACAGACGAGACCAGTTTTCTTATCGTCACAGTTTTTGTAAACAGTCGTCTTTCAGCCATAAACGAAATGTGCCTTCTGTTTGTTTTCCACGCACACACTCACAGATTTGGACCAGACACACCTCGTATACAGTATGAGACTGTGCTGCGGTGCAGTTGTGACTTGTCGGGGGCATAAACATTTCTGCCCTGCATGCCTGTGGGGACGTCTTGCACATCTGATAAGTGTTGACAGAAATGTGTTTGAGATTGCACATCAACAGTATACAAGCTAGGACAGCCACAAAAAAGAAAAAAGCAAAAATCCTCCTGCAACCCATGTGCACAACGTTAACCCATCGAGCTCAGTTTAGTGCTTTAATTCAGAAAAAAAGATCTTTAAAACCACACTGACAACATGTACTGCTGCAGAGTGGCTGCTTCTGTCTGAGTGCTTGAATGTAGACTTTGTTTGAAACCTTAAATCAGGAGTGCCCAACCTTTCTTTAATGAAGATCTACTTTTAAAGTTGATAGTGTGTCGAGATCTACCAAGCCACATTCAAAGCCATAGCATAGCCACAATTTAGTATGCACCAATATAATAACACAATTTTCTGGCACAAAGATAAAGTTTTGTCAATAATAATACATTATTAAGTAAATGTGCGTGGTGCAAAGAATAAGCACAAGTAGGCCAAGGACTACAACAACAAACAACCCAAATTATACAATTGTTCTCTACCTTAGTTGAACTTCTGGAACTTCTCATAGTCCGGACAGTCGGAGCTGAGTGCCAGCCATAAACAGGCCGCCAAGTATTCATCAATCATGGTGGATCTGTATTTGATTGATGATTTTCATGTGTGAAGGCAGCCTCACACACATGCTGATCCAAAAAGTGGCAGTCATATCTGTGCAGTTTGTCTGAGGTTGGGGTACTTCTCTTCGCATTAGATTTCACAATTGACATTCGTGCCAGGTGTTGCTCTGGATATGAGCTCAATGTCATTTTTCGTGTGAAGATCCTCATTCTCCATAGCACAGCTATTCAGGTGAAGAGTGATGCCACTTTGGACATTATTACAGTCCACATCTTATGATCCCCAAATGGAAAATAGAGAAGACTAACAACAGGCTCAATGGATGCAAAGTCAGTAAGTAAAGTGCCTGCCAAATTCTGATAAGATGCTGATCATCATAGCATGCACTCACAAGCTCTACACAGTCTTTGCCCTGATGCTTAAGTTCTGTGTCCATGTGTGGAAAGTTCCACAGACCACACTGTTGCAACCTACTGATAGCAGGTGTACGGCTTTTAAACGTGTTCACAGAGCTGATCCATGTTGATGATGTGTTGGTCCTTGACGTTGTCAGTCAGATCAGTAAGAAAAGGCTAAACCCAAGAGCCACTGACTGTCTTCTAGCTTTGGCATATTCAGCATGGTTTAGAATGTTTCAGAAATTCTTTAATTTCAATCAACAATTCAGAAACCATGTCCAGTATATTTACCTCTTGTGCAGCAACAGATCTGGGTTTCTGTGCCAGTCAGTGGTGGGCACAGCGAACCAAAAAAGTTAGCTTCGATAACCATTAATAAGAATAACTGAAAAGTTATCTTTTATGACGATAACCGATACTAAAATGCTAAAAAAATATCTTTATTAGAGATAACCGATACTATTATTACTGATTTGGACGTGGCCACATCAGATTAAACTGTCGGCTTCGAATAAACCAGTTTCACTTTAAGCGTCGGGCTTCTGAGTAAATTCAAGCATCACAAACACAAAGAACACATGAAAAATTAATAAACAAAAAATAAAACCCCAAACACTGTCATCATCTTTCAAAAGCAGTAACACACAGTCTTAGAAGTCACAGTTTATCTGGGTATTAGATGCACCGTCATTTACAAGCTAAAAGCTGCTGCTTTTTTCACACGCTTTGAACCCTGTGGCTTAAACAGCCGAAATACATCCATTAATGCATTGATTGGCAGAGTAAAATACACATAGTAAATATAAATTCTTACCTGTTAGTTTCAGTGGGATTCATCTGAATAAATAATCCATGTTTTAAATCCAAAACAATGTCTAAACGTGAAGAAAAGTCCCTCTGTACACATAGCTGTGCCGTGAAGGCTCCTCTCCACCACCGAGTCTTGGCGATTAAATTACAGTCACAAAGAAATAAAATAAAATAATGTTAAAATTAGTCTGTTTTGTTTTTGTGTTGAGTGGACAAGTCACTGTAACGTGTGCAAAGTGAACCTGAACTACACTACCCACAATGCTCCCTGCGTCGACCGGCCAATCACGTTTTGCACTTAATGATGACGTCATCAGCAAGCGACAGGCAGCCAGTCTGCTCCGTGGCTACAAACACACAACAAACAGACTAAAATGTTTGATTTTAGGGTTTATAAATGTTTCTGACTGTTAAACTTTACCAGCAAATTAAATGTTATCGGACTGAAAGTTATCGGAACTAAATTTATCGGAAGATAATTAGTCCGATGATGTTTTTAAAACTTATCTGAAAAGCTAATCCGATAGCAAAAACATTAGCTTCGATAATTATCTGCTATCGGATTAGCTGAACTGTGCCCACCACTGGTGCCTGTCTCCTCCAGCTGCGCATGGAATAAACACCTCTGCAGACTGCTGGCCCGAACACAACACGCAGTCTTGTTAGTCACATCCGTTACGTCTTCCATATTTAGGGACTGTTGTGTTGCTAGCCAATTTTTCAATCCCTGGACTTTTCGACAGTGCAGAGGTGATTTAGCCGGGAAGTTTGTATTGTAGCTCTTGTGGAAATTCCTCCTGCCACTCTGAATGAAAATGATATGTATTAGTTTTGTTAGCTTCCGCCATTGTAGTATCCACTCAGTCTAGTCTAGCTTCTTGCACCCTTTCGAGTCTTAGTTACAACCTAGCAACCATACTCTGCACACGCGCAGCTAGAAGGAAACACGTGAGATTTTTTTATTACTATTATTGACTGGAACTCAGCCTGCGATCGACTGGTTGAGCACGCTGGCCTTAAATTATGAATCTACTTTGAGAGAAACAAATTAGAAAAGGACTGCATTTCTGTAGCATTTTTTCCATCTAGCAGATGCTCAAAAGTGCTTTACAATGATGCCTTATATTTACTTCCCCAGCCAAAGCTGGTCCCCATTTTTACAGCTAGTTGGACTGAGACAGCACGGATTAGGTATCTTGTCCAAGGACACAAACAGGTAGCATGAGCAGGATTTGAATGCAGGTCGACATATTTGCAAGCCACTTCCTTGTCCACTAAGCTACCTGCTCTATGAAGTACATAGAATTAAAAAAAAAAAAAATGATTCAAGCTTCCTTTTTTCTCAGTGTTGGTTTACTTACATTTTGAAATAATTCTCTGTTCAGTCGGGATCCCATTGTCAATTTTGACACCCGATTGCAATAATAAATAAATAAATAATAATTGGATATCCAGTTGGTGATGAAAACGTGCAATCTGTGGTAGTAGTAGCACTGTAGAACATTGTTGTGACCAATCTAGAGGCTTTCGAACATTTCGAACAAATTTGTGATGTCTAAGCCGAAGCATGACCATCACAGAAGGTGAACAGTCAGACGTAGTTGTGCCAATTGGGTGTAATGGTTGTTAGAAAAGAAAGTGAAGTGGTGTAATATGCAGTAAACAAGCCAATCTCAATTACTGCATGTTAGTTTTGTCATGTAGTGTGTTTCTGCCAGCAGAAGCCCTCTGTCTGTTCTGCTTCTCCCTCTGCAACAGTTACGCCAGTAAGGGTGTTCCACAGCTATTTTGACAGACAGCTGTTTGGGTAGAAGTAGTGTAGTATCCATGGCAGCAGTCGTGTTCTGGGAACCGTATATACTCGGGCGTATTCCATGTTGGTGGGTTACCCTCGGCGGTTTGTAAGTGTGTGTTGGTGTTGTGGCTTATGTGTAGTTCAGAGTTCAGGCGTGTTTAAGCTGTAATTTATTCTTTGTTTGTTTATCGCTTCCTCGCTCTTGGAGAAGAATCCTGCTGTCATCTCTGAGATGTTTCTGAAGAGCTGCTGCTGTCCTTGTTGTGGTTGATGTTTTTCTGGAGAGTTGTGTTATTCAGGCCGGCAGCACACTGTGATTACACACAGCGTCATGACGCACTGAGGTATTTTCTGTTATCTATTTTTGTCTGCATATGTGAGATCCACTTGTTAAAGGCCACAAGTCAGGAAGCACGGAGTCATCAGTGGGTCACCAGCTTCTCATGCAGGAAAGAAACCAAAGGATGGACCAAGAGGAAAGATCCGAGAGTTTCCATCAGTGGATATTTCAGTCTGTGACGTACGGTGCATCTGGAAAGTATCACAGCGCTTCACTTTTTCCACATTTTGTTACAGCCTTATTCCAAAATTGAGTAAATTCATTTTTCCCCCTCAAAGTTCTACTCATAGCACCCATAATGACAACATGAAAAAAAGTTTTTTTTTGTTTTTGGTACAATAATTTATTAAAAATAATAAAAACTAATAAATCACATGTACATAAGTATTCACACCTTTTGCTCAATACTTTGTTGATGCACGTTTGGCAGCAATTACAGCCTCAAGTCTTCTTGAATGTGGTACCACAAGCTTGGTGCACCTATCTTTGGACAGTTTTGTCCATTCCTCTTTGCAGCACCTCTCAAGCTCTATCAGGTTGGATGGTGAGTGTCGGTGAACAGTCATTTTCAGATCTCTCCAGAGATGTTCAATCGGATTCAGGTCTGGGCTCTGGCTGGGCCACTCAAGGACATTCACAGAGTGTCCTGAAGCCACTCCTTTGATATCTTGGCTGTGTGTTTAGGGTCATTGTCCTGCTGAAAGATGAACCGTCATCACAGTCTGAGGTCAAGAGCGCTCTGGAGCAGGTTTTCATCCAGGATGTTTCTGTACATTGCTGAATTCATCTTTCCCTCAATCCTGACTAGTCTCCCAGTTCCTACTGCTGAAAAACATCCCCACAGCATGATGCTGCCACCACCATGCTTCACTCTAGGGATGGTGCCTGGTTTCCTCCAAACATGATGCCAAAGACTTCAATCTTTGTCTCATCAGACCAGAGAATTTTGTTTCTCATGGTCTGAGAGTCCTTCAAGTGCCTTTTGTCAAACTCCAGGTGGGCTGCCATGTGCCTTTTACTAAGGAGTGGCTTCCGTCTGGCCACTCTACCATACAGGCCTGATTGGTGGATTGCTGCAGAGATGGTTGTCCTTCTGGAAGGATCTCCTCTGTCCACAGAGGAATGCTGGAGCTCTGACGGAGTGACCATTGGTTTCTTGGTCACCTCCCTGACTAAGTACCTTCTCCCCCAATCACTCAATACAGATAGGTGGCCAGCTTTAGGAAGAGTCCTGGTGGATCCAAACTTCTTCCATTTACAGATGATGGAGGCCACTGTGCTCATTGAAACCTTCAAAGCAGCTGAAATGTTTCTGTTCCCTTCCTCAGATTTGTGCCTCGAGACAATCCTGTCCCAGAGGTGTACAGACAATTCCTTTGACTTCATGCTTGTTTTTTGCTCTGACCTGCACTGTCAACTGTGGGACCTGTTATGTAGACAGATGTGTGTCTTTCCAAAATCATGGTCCAATCAGCTGATTTTACCCCAGGGGGACTCTAATTAAGCTGTAGAACCATCTCAAGGATGATCAGTGGAAACAGGATGCACCTGAACTCAATTTTAAGGTTCATGGAAAAGACTGTGAATACTTATGTACATGTGATTTCTTAGTTTTGTTTTTTTTTTTTTTTTCTCAATAAATTTACAAAAATATAAGGAAAAACCTTTTCACCATTATGGGGTATTGTGTGCAGATTTTTATTGTTGGGGGGGGGGGAACTTCATCCATTTTGGAATAAGGCTGTAACATAGCAAAATATGAAAAAAGTGAAGTGCTGTGAATATTTTCTGCATGCACTGTACACACATGGGTATGGATGTCATGGCAACAATCTTTGAGCTGTTCTTTTACTGAGCCACAACATGCATCTTTACAAAAAGAACTTTTGAATTCATTTAGGTTTTTCTGAAAATAACACGTCAAGTCTGGGAACATGTGCTGGTGCTGCACTTCACCGCATCCACATCACCTTAACATCGCCTTTTGTCCCGGATGGCAACCACCCAGTCAGCGAACCAGTTCATCTCCACCTCTCTAAAATAACCATCTACCTGCCACAGGCAGGTGAACTGTGGGTGCCCCGTTATCCTTCTCCAGCCATTGTGTGCTGAACACTCTGGCACAGAGAAACGCGCCACATGGATGAAATGTTGACGCTGATGCTTCCTCGCAATGCAAATGATCCTCCTCATCAAAGTCTCTCTTAGTAACCGTTCATTTGGTATAAAGTCATTCCATCAGTACCCAAGGATCTGCTGAAGAGACCTTGTACCAAAAGCATCCAGTTCTCATCTTAGGTCACTGGATGACATCCAAATTTCACAGCTGTACAGTAAGACAGGAAGCACCAAGATCCAAAAGACCTGGACCTTTACTGTTTTGCAAAGATACCAGCATCACCAAGCACCTCCGCCCACAACCTCGTGGCTCCATATGCTCTTCCCAGGTGTCTCTCAGTCTCAAAGGCCCAGGACCCACAGACACGAGTGTCACTGCTGAGATAAGTGAACGACTTCAGAAGTTCAGCACGTTCACCACACACAGATACACTTCTGATGGCCGAGTCTTGAAAGCCATTAAAAGCCTGGACCTTGATTCAGGATTGGACTGAAATCAACAAAAAGTCAAAATACCTTTTAACTTTGTGTTTGTGGTGATGTTTGATTGACAGCACTCATTGGCGTCACCAACATATAGTCCAATGGGAATATGTAACAAGCTCAGTGCAGATCTGAGAAAGAGGATCCTCAATTTAAACACGTTGAGAAAGTCTCTTCTAAGTAACTGCAGAGTCCATTCGACTGTGCATAAGTTTGAGTTATTGAGAGGTGGAGCCACTTTACATAGGTCTGCAAAAAACCCAAACTGTCACTCAGTTGGGATGAAAGTGGTCGGATGGTCAGGAACAACCAAGGCACAGGCCAACCATGAACTGGAAGCTGCTGGAACACCGTCACCGTCTGCTGTCAAACCAGATTCTCATCATCATCACCATCATCATCATGGACCATGAGGCTGCCGTCCATCTGCTAAAGATGTCCGAAGTTCCACGATGAGAGTGTTTCAATTTCTAATTGCAACAGTCGTTATTTTCATTGCTATTTATTGCTTAATTACCTCATCAGTAAGAGCTTTCGACACGAGCAGGAAAACATTTTGTAATAGTGAAGGAAATTAATCATGTTTTCGTGTTTCTTAGTCAGGGGGTTTATTATGAACTGCTTGAATGGAGGCTCACTGTGAGAGAAGGAGAAAGAGTGGAGGAGGAAGAGGAGGAGGATCAGACAAAAGATTAAAGAGAGGTAAAGACGACACAGGGTAAGTGGGCCAAGAAGAAGGTTATGGCTCAAGAGGAGGATGGAGGGGAATCAAGGCCAGCAGGAAGAAGAGAAAGGAAAAGGTGAATATACTTTGAGTGTTTCTCACAAATGGTGGAGAAAAAGGAGAAAGTTCTGGGTGGAGGATAGAAAACTGGCTGAAATATAGAAAAATAAAGCAGCAGGAAGGGAGGATGAAGGAGTGGATGAGGCTTTTTCATCCGCCCTTCCTGACTTCTCTAAGTGAAGGATTTTAGCCCTGGTCAGTGGAAGGGTGGTGGATCGATATGAAGCCAGAACGAGAAGAATTAAATGAACGATTTTACAATGAATGTCTCCTAATGAACTTACAGCAGCAGGTTCATTCACAGTCGTCCCTCTTTTGCAAGTTTTTATTCCCCTGAAGCTACAACACCCCAGAATAGCACAAAAGCACATTTTTAATTAAACGTAGGTAACCTGAACTGACCTTTGGATGATTTGACACGTCAGAGATAAGAAAGTGGACTAACAATTGGGTTCAATTGGACAACACACTTCAGCTGCATCGCCTCAGTCACCCAGCCGGAAAAGGGAAGTAACCTGCACTGGACTGGGACCATAGACTCTCATCTGCTGCATGCTACGGAATCCAGGGATAAGCACCAGCACCAATGGGATCCAGCAGGATCCATAGGATCCAACAGGATGGACATCAGGGCTGATGGAGTCACTTCTACATAGGAAAACATGGAATGAGCTGCACTTACACACTGAGCATCTCTCTCTCTCTCCCTCTCTCTCTTTCCTCTTTCTCTCCGCACTTCCCACTCTATCTTTCTCCCTCTGTCTTGGTTCTTTCTCTTCCCTCTTCTCTCTGTCTCCTCCTCTTTCCTCTTTCTCTCCCCTCTTCCCACTCTCTCTCTGTCCCCCTCTCTGTCTTTCCTCTTTCTCTTCTCTCTCTATTTCTCTCCCTTTCTCTTTGTTTTTTCTCTTCCCACATCTCCTTCTCTCCTCTCTCTCCCCTTCTCTCTCTCTTCCCCCCTCTCTTTACTCTTTCTCTCCCCTCTTCCCATTAATTAAATAAATGTATTTTAAAAGTCAAGTCTCTCCCCTCTCTCTCTCTCCCCCTCTTTCCTCTTTCTCTCCCCTCTTCTCACTCTTTCGCTCTTCCCTCTTTCTCTCCCTTCTTCTCTCTGTCCACTCTCTCTTTCCTTTTTCTCTTCCCCTCTCTTTCTTTCTCTCTCTCTGTTCTTTCTCTCCTCCCCCCCTCTCTCTTTCCCCTTCTCTCTCATTTTTTTTAATTTCATTTTGTTGGTGTCCGTGAGGACGTGTAGGTTCTCGGTGTGTCTGTGTGAGGACATGTAGGTTCTCGGTGTGTCTGTGTGAGGACGTGTAGGTTCTCGGTGTGTCTGTGTGAGGACATGTAGGTTCTCGTGTGTCTGTGTGAGGACGTGTAGGTTCTTGGTGTGTCTGTGTGAGGACGTAGGTTATCGGTGTGTCTGTGTGAGGACGTGTAGGTTATCGGTGTGTCGGTGTGAGGACGTGTAGGTTCTCGGTGTGTCTGTGTGAGGACGTGTAGGTTCTCCGTGTGTCTGTGTGAGGACATATAGGTTCTCGGTGTGTCTGTGTGATGACGTGTAGTTTCTCGGTGTGTCTGTGTGAAGACGTGTAGTTTCTTGGTGTGTGTGTGTGCTCCAGCCTGAGAATTCTCTCTAAAACAGAGTCTCAGCACCGCAGTTGAAAGAAGAAATACATAAGTCGAGGCCACATTATATTATATCGTGTGCACAAGTTATAATTTGTTCCCGTATTTTGATTAATTAAAGCGTATGAGACAATTCATTCATTCTTACGTCCAGGGTGGCGTATGTTCCAGCCGCCTCTCCTGAAGCATCTTTGTTTGTTTGTTTTTGTTTTTTACAGTGCACTAGCCAGTCCAGACTGGAAAATAATTTTCTGTGAAATATTGGAGCCTTACAGATGGTATTTTTCCCTGAAGGATGTGGAGGTCATGAGTGAGGTGAGGTGAAACTAAAATGTTGTGAGGGGTGAAGGGCGGAGGGATGGAAGGGAAAGGCGTCGATACAGAGGGAGATGGAGCCGGCAGTAAATCTGGCAGAAGAACGGGAATGTAAAGGAGGTACAGTGAGGAAAAATAGGTTTTACCATGAGTCTACAAAACCTGTGACACACACACTTAATCACACACGTAAATAAAACGCAGCCAGACTTTGTAGAAGCTGCTATATGTAAACATGAAGTATATAGAAATGGTATCGTAGGTACACTGGAACCCAAAGTTTTAAAGCGATTAGAAGGAGAATTTCAGGTCGTATTTTTCAGGAACAAGAGGAAAACTGGATTTCAGGCCCAGTGCTGAGCTGAATTAACTTCAGTATACTGTAGTTATTAGTTTGTGTCTTAACAGCCACAGTTGTGAGTCTTGTCAACCCTAAAGGCACCGGAATACTTCAAAAATAATATGACAAGGCAGGGCCCGAGACTGTCAGCGAGGCTTTAGTTCAGGAAATAAGTTTAGTGTATTTAGTTGATTAGTATTTAGATATAGTTAATGCCAACATGTAATCAAAATCCCTGACATTTCACATTACACTGTTTTGGTTCTGCGGTACCACTAGGACAAAGATTTGGGGTCCGGGGCCTTGGGGTTCTCCTTTTCTTGTGTGCTGTTGATCAGAGACGGTGTCAAAATCTAACCCCTCATCCGCGTCATGACACCTGGCAAGTGGATCAAGTATGGGATCGCCTTTTGGGGTGAAATACAGTGGAGAAATGTGTGCCCCATAGCTGCTATGTTAGCCACGAAGGCTAACGTAGCAGGTCTGTTCCAAGTCAAGGTCTGTTCCAAGTCCCTAGTTTCCTGGTCTGTTCCAAGTCCCTAGTTTCCTGGTCTGTTCCACATCTCTAGTTTCCTAGGCTGTTCTGTGTCCAGCCAGTACCTGGTCTGTTCCAAGTTTCTGGTTCCTGGTCTGTTCGAAGACCAGGCTGTCCCTAGTCTTAGTTCCCCAGTCTTTGTCTCCTAGTCGTAGTCCCCTGGTTTCCAGCCCAGCCCCATGTTTGTGTCTCCTGGTTCCCAGACCAGTCCTGGGTTTTTTGTCCAATGGTTCCCAGACCAGCCCCATGTTTGTGTCTCCTGGTTCCCAAACCACTTCCAGGTTTTTGTCCACCTTAGATCCTGAGAGTCGCATGGCCTCAATGTTCTCTGCCATGGGCTCTGAATGGGTCGTATGGTTTCCGCCCTGTCTTCGCCTTCCCCCCACCTCGGCATTCTCCTGGTTTCCTGGACAAGTGGTTCCATCCTGCCCCGTTTATTCACCAGGAGGTGCCCTTTTGGGGGGGGGGGGGGGGGGGGGTACTGCCATGGTCTGCTCTGGCCCTGTTGTCCGTCTGTTTTCTGTGTGTTGTTCGGCTGTTTTCCCTCAGGTGGCGCGGAAGCGGAGCAGAAGTACCTGTTCTCACACCTGTGATTAATCTGCTTCTCACACTTGTGTACTTAAACCCCGTGTTCCAGCACATCAGCGCCGGAATTTTTTGGCAGTTTGGCCAGTACTCCACAATCTGTGCCAGAAGATGCCAGGATCTCACACCAGCATGTTCCTCAACATGAATCCTGAGCTTCCAGCAGTTTCTCTCCAAGGTAACCAGGTTGGTTTAATTCCCGTAGTGGAGTCTTCTGATCGTTGGTGTTTTTAAGACACCTTCCTGTGCAGTTTCTATGCTGCAGTGTCTCCTGGCTTCCATGCCATTATCTGCAAACCACGACGCCACTAACGGAACTGTCAGCTTAACCGTTGTTTGTTTGCAGCCTGTGTGCTGCTCTGCTCCATCAGCTAAGTTCCTGGTTTGTGAAATTTCCGCCTCTCATTCAGCTCCTGTCTGTGGCTTCTTCTGTTTATTCTCAAGAACTGTATGAACTGTGTGCAGAACTACGACGAACTTCCAAGTCATTCCTGAAGCTGAGTTCCATCTTAATTGAACTGCGTCACAGATGTGCCACAGCTTGCAGCTTTCCACAGCTTGGAGCGGGCCCTATCTGTACTCTCCAGGCCTACTTTCTGTAACCCTAACACTGATTAATTGACTCTTTCTGTTGCAAGTGATTGTGAATAAATCTCCTTTCATTCACCTGGTCTCCTCCTTGTTCCCTGCATTTGGTTCCAGTTCCTGAACGGTCCAGTCCCATCTGGACCCCTAACCACAACAATAAGTCCTCAACAGCAGATCTGGTTGTAACCCAGCAGCTGCTTGTAACCCAACAGCTGTGAAGGTGCATGAAGGCTGCAGCAGGTCCTCAGATCCTGATCATCTGGGATTCCACAGCCATCGGACCAGGCTAAGACAGATTAAGGAGGGTTACTATCGCTTTAAGGACAGCCCACGGTGCCGGATGGCGCGCTGCGCCCCGAGCCGCCGTCGTCAGCCTGTTTTGAGCTGAAAACTTCCAAATTTAAGCCTCTGTTGACCCAGGACGTCGTGAGAGAGCAGAGAAGTTTCAGAAGAGGTCGGGATCAGCAGTTTATCTGAACATTCCACTGCTAAAGGAGATTTTGTAATGAAAGACGTGCGGACGGATTCGCGCACCGGCACCCAGCCGCTCATCGCACGGCGCCACAGAAAAACACCTCCATGTTGATAACCATTTGTAAGATTCAGGCGGTTTTTGATGGCTTTCAGTCCAGTGAGTATCCGAGAAATTGTTTAACAGCTGGGCATGTTCAAACTTGTCTGTGAGACTTCCAACGGAGGTGTTTTGCTGAGCGGCTGGGTGCCGACGCGCGAATCCGTCCGCACGTCTTTCATTACAAAATCTCCTTTAACAGTGGAATGTCCGGATAAACTGCTGATCCCAACCTCTTCTGAAACTTCTCTGCTCTCTCACGATGTCCTGGGTCAACAGAGGCTTAAATTTGGAAGTTTTCAGCTCAAGACAGGCTGACGACGGCGGCTCGGGGCGCGGCGCGCCGTCCGGCGCCGTGGGCTGTCCTTAAAGCGATAGTAACACTCCTTAATCTCTCATCAGCCATTAAAATTTTCACCAAAAACCGTCTGAATTTCTCGAATGGTGTCCACTTGGATGTGCCTTACAGTTTCTGAAAAAATTTTGATCGAGCAAAGCGCCAGTCTCTCAGGAAGTTCTCAGACAAAGGAATTCCAACGGGAGGGGTGGACCAGTGCTCACTCAGAGCCTGCCCACAGGCGAATGACGCAACTGACAGGCGTGAAAAAACTCACGCATGCGCACGAGGGTTCAAGCTTGTCTGACGCAATCACACGTGATTCAAATCCATATAGTTTTTGAAAAAAATAATAAGGTCGGATACTTTTCTAATAGACCTCGTACATCCACCTTGGTTGTAGATGTCCCGTCTGATGATCGTTCAAGAGACTGTCTTCCTTGTCACCAAGGCATTTTTAAAACATTAAAACTGATAGATAAAAATGAAGTTAATCAACCTGTACCCCAGAATTAAAGCTAATTTTGAAACTTTTTACCATGTATCTCAAGGCATTCCACAGATTTTCAGCAGCAGGTGGTGTCAACCTTGCTGGTGTTAACCTTGGTGGTGTTCACCTCCTTTGAGGCCAGAAACAGCCATTCGAGGTCAGTCACAACTGCTTGGCCATTTTCATGACTCTGCACAGCATCACCTGAGGTTGACAGAGTCTATTGTATTTGTCACAGCCCATTCCCACAGACTCGTGTGTAATTTCAAGCAACAACCAAGTGAGTCAAGCACGGTGTTATATAATCCTTTGCGTACTTTTGTCACGCTATGTGTTGGGAACAGAGACATTAATACGTTACCCAGGCGAAGGAATATAATAATGCTTTGGTTCTGGCAAGACTGTCTCGGAAGATTTTTATGCATTAGTACTTGTAGCATAGCTCAGCATAGTGTGAGTCTATGTGTGCGTGTAGAAAACAATGCATTCAAGCACTGTTTTCTGTATAAAGTTCCCATTATGGCTGCTTTTTGGTTTGGTGGGAAGTAAACAGTGTGAAAAATAGGCAAAAACGAGCAGCCTCGACTTATTCTTCGAGTCCAGACAATGCAGACTAAAACCAAGACCAAGTCATCACATAGCGAGGCTGGCCTAGAGATGTCCAACACTGGTTATGATAGCTTGTTCAAAGAGTCCAAAACCGTTGTTACTGTAGTGAGCAGGAAGAGGAACTTGACAGACTTTCCAACTTCGATATTTTGAAAGCAGTGCATTGATTGGTCGAGTGTGCTGTGACATCAGTAGGGTTCTTTTTTTGGTTGTTTGTTTGTGTTTTTTATGATTGAACACAAGAACAGGACAAGACAAAAAACCTTTAAATTTCCCCTCATGTGAACAAGTAGCCAGTGAAGAACGACCAACAGTGAAGAACATGTTTGATATAAACGTCTGTGGTAGACGTGTCAGATTCAAATGAAGAAAATTTAATGCGACATGAAGACCAGGGTAACGGTTTGAGGGGAAATATATCAGCGGGATAATGTGTAGAAGGATTAGGGACAATAGCCGCTGGGGTTAAAGGACCAGACAAGATGGAGGCAAATTACGTTGGCGAAGAGGAAAGGTGACAATGAGGACAAGGCAGAAAGGATGCTGGCATTCAGGGTGGCTTTGCAGGGAGGGAGAGGAGGAGGGAGGAATGTGGAAATGAAGAACATAGGGGCTGTCACCTGGGGGGGCTTTAGCCAGACAGTTAGGAGGAGGAGGTGGTGGAAGAAGATAGGGGCTGAGGCTGCTGGTCTGCGGGCCAGACAAGAACTATATTCCCTCAGGAGGAAGCGACCACCAGGATAATCCTGCATAGAAAATAGGCCAGACAGATAGATGAACAGCAGACGGAGAGATGAGGCAGTGATAGAGGATGAAAGTGAAACAAACAGAACTGCAGGTAGAGCGCACACCTCTGCCAAAGCGCTTTGTTCCCAGAAAGTGCACGAACCTGAGGCAGTAACAGAGCCTCCTTAGGGAGATTAGCCGATGGATCATTGGTCGTCTGTGCTGGATTTGAGCAGAAACATGACTAATGAGCGCCTGATGAAATATATACTCGGAAAATTCATTCATTCATTTTCTTTACCCGCTTACTCCAATCAAGGGAGTCTGTCGTAGCAGACATAGAGTGAGAGGCGGGGTTCACCCTGACCAGGACACCTATTGATCACAGGGCCACATGTAGATGGACAGCGTAACTTGGTTATGCTGTCATGCACTCCTACGGTCAATTCCAAGTGTCCATTTCAACAAACCTGCATGTCTTTAGAAGTGGGAGGAAGAGAGAGCACCCAGAGGGAACCAACGTGAACACGGGGAGAAGGACAGATGATGGATGCAAAGTCTTTACAATATCCGATGGCCATATTTGATGGTCTCTGGTAATAAATCAGATGAGAGATGCTGAAAAGTTTTTGCAGTTGTAAATCAGACATGATTTTAATGTGTCTTGGTGTGATAAGAGTGTATTTTTCTGAGCAGAGCTCTAAATAACTGAGATATCGTCATCAAAGCCTGCAGAGAAATATTCTGGCAGAGACTTCCAAACTTTAGCTTTGTCTTCTTGTGGAGCTGAATGCACAGGGAGGCACTGAAAAAGGAAAATAAAAGAAAACTGAGAATGACTTTCAACTAGAAAGACGCAGATTCAGAGTCTCTGTACAGGGATTCAAAAAAAGTGAGTATAAACTTTACACAAAACGTCTGCAAGTTTGAACTGAGTTGTTGTGTGCATTCAAAATATGTTTTCTCATTCTCTTGCCAACACATAGACTACATTTAAATGAGCAACAAAGTATTGGCTGGTTTTGTTTAAAAATACCCATTTATGCATTTGCACATGCAAGCACCTGGACCTGCAGATAAATCTACAGAGATCATTAAGTGCACGGCGAACGAAACAGCTACCATGTTTGGAAAGAAATCTGAATATTCCTAGAAAATACAGTGACTGAATGCATAGATAGATAGATAGATAGAGTCCATCCGCTCAAGTTTGTTCACACAATAACTCATAAACAAGAAATGCTAATCATGACAACAAATTGAAAGGGTATTTAACAACCACAAACTCATTCAAATTTGATGAACTTTTTGTTGCACCACATCAACCCAAAAAGCAAGTTTGTTTTACCTATATAATATCCTATAGATGTGTCCACCATCTGCTGGATGGTTAGTGCATACTCGATTGATGATTAATTAAGAGCAGGTGTCGTTATTAATGACAGACAGATCATTTCTGCACAAAAATGCACAAAATCAGAGAAGTAAACTTTGACTTTATGATTGTTTCATGGTTGTTGCCTTCGAAAACTCAAATAAGTCAGTGACTCGTCCTCAGAACTAGAATTTTGTATGAATTTAGCCTCAAAAGAAAAGGAGAGTGGGGTGTTGTGTGGGCCGCTGAAGAGGAGGTACTGCTGGCCCACCACCACCAGAGGGCGTCCTGCCTGGAGTGCGGGCTCCAGGCACCAGAGGGCGCTGCCGCCTCACAGGAGCAGCCGGGGTGACAGCTGTTGCTTATCACCGACGACAGCTGTCATCAATCATCATATCCACAGTGGTATATCAGCAAGACGGCATCTCCACCTCATTGCCGAGATATCGTTCTACCTGAAAGGTAATATCCTCAGCCTGACAGCTTGATTGAAAGCCTTTTTTTGTGATTTTGTGAGTGATAACAGACTTTTTCTCCAACGAGAGGTGGAGGTAGCTTCCCTGCCGTGCAGATTGCTGGGTGCAGACGCACCCACGTTTAACTGTGTTTTTGTTCCTCGCCAGCAGTACCAGGTTCGACACGCGGAGGCAGTGGCCACCTGGGAGTTCGGGACTTGGCGGCTCCAGTATTCCCGGGGTCTGGTGGCGGAGGAAATCGTGTGGTTCCGGTTCTGCTTTGGACAGGCGTCTCCTATCCTCGAGCCTGCCCACACGACACCTTGTAATTTGACCTTCGATCTATTGTGTGATCTGTTGTATTTGTTGTGCACGTTCGCAACAGTAAAGTGTTGTTATTTGACCTATTCCATTGTCCGTTCATTTGCACCCCCTGTTGTGGGTCCGTGTACTTACACTTTCCCAACAGGATATCTCGGCCAGCGTCATGGATCCCGAGGGGCGTCAACCGGCTGTTGAACGGCCAATGGAAGAACAGGGCACACAGGCATCCGCAGGAGGGGTGATCGGTGAGTTGCAGCGGATCCTCACCGCTTTCACGACTCGGTTGGATTTGATGACCGAGCAGAACGTCCTCCTGAACCACAGGGTGGAGGCTCTCGCCGCGCAGGTGGAAGCACGCCCTCCGGGCGCCGCTGCGGCTCTCCCTCCCGTCGACCCTGTGCATAACAGTGACGTTCCACTGGTCGTTCAACGACCCCTCCCACCTTCCCCGGAAGCATACATAAGCCCCCCAGAGCCATACGGAGGCTGTGTGGAGACGTGCGCGGATTTCCTTATGCAGTGTTCGCTCGTCTTCGCACAGCGTCCCGTCATGTACGCGACTGATGCTAGCAAAGTAGCTTATGTGATAAATCTGCTTCGTGGTGAGGCACGCGCTTGGGCTACAACGCTCTGGGAGCAAAATTCACGGCTCCTTCTGACATATGATGGGTTTGTGAGGGAGTTCAGAACAGTGTTTGATCACCCAAATAGAGGAGAGACCGCTTCAGCTGTGCTGCTGTCAATGAGACAGGGGCGCCGGAGCGCAGCTGCCTATGCAGTCGACTTCCGCATCGCGGCTGCGAGGTCAGGCTGGAATAGCACTGCCCTCCGCGCCGCCTTTGTAAACGGACTGTCACTGGTTCTAAAGGAGCACCTGGTGGCTAAGGATGAACCGCGGGATTTAGATGGGCTTATCGATCTCGTCATACGATTAGACAATCGGTTGGAGGAACGCCGTCGGGAACGAGACGAAGGGCATGGCCGGGCACGCGCCGTCCCTCTCCCTTCCGGTTCCGATCGCGTTCCGCCCTCCCCACGCTCCACGGCCCCTGCGCCTCGTGTGGTTACAGCTCCCCCTGCTGAAGACGCTATGGACACGAGCAGGGCCACATTTAGAGCACCAAGTAGACAGAGGAGGCTGGACCGCGGGGCGTGTTTTGTTTGTGGCTCGATAGAGCATCAATTGAGAGACTGCCCCGTGCGGTTAAACACCAACGCCCGCCCTTAGAGACTGGGCTAGGGACACATTCACGAGACATTCACGTGGGACACACCCACATTGCTACACGACTCCCAGTTACGATCCTGTATGAGGATTTAACCCTGAAGGCCCCAGCACTGGTGGACACGGGCTCTGAAGGGAATCTGTTAGACAGCAGATGGGCCAGGGAGATAGGGCTCCCTCTGGTGGCTCTTACCTCGCCTGTGCAGGTACGAGCACTAGATGGCTCCCTCCTCCCTCCAATCACGCATAGGACACCACCTGTAACTCTGGTGGTGTCAGGGAATCACCGGGAGGAGATCGAGTTTTTTGTGACTCCAACTACCTCCCGTGTGATCTTGAGGTTTCCCTGGATGTTGAAACACAATCCCCGGATCGACTGGCCGTCCGGGGTAGTGGTTCAGTGGAGCGAGACCTGCCATCGGGTATGTTTAGGTTCCTCGGTACCCCCCGGTTCCCAGGCTAAGGAGGAGGTCAGAGTCCCACCCAATCTAGGGACGGTGCCGGTGGAGTACCACGACCTGGTTGACGTGTTCAGCAAGGATCTGGCGCTCACCCTTCCCCCCCACCGTCCGTACGATTGTGCCATTGATTTGGTTCCAGGCGGTGAGTTCCCGTCCAGCAGGCTGTACAACCTCTCACGGCCTGAGCGCGAATCAATGGAGACCTACATCCGGGACTCTTTAGCCACCGGGTTGATCCGGAATTCCACCTCCCCGATGGGTGCAGGTTTCTTTTTTGTGGGTAAAAAAGACGGCGGACTTCGTCCATGCATTGATTACAGGGGACTGAACGAAATCACGGTTCGTAATCGATACCCATTGCCCCTGTTGGATTCGGTGTTCACGCCCCTGCATGGAGCCCGAATATTCACCAAGCTAGATCTTAGAAATGTGTATCACCTGGTTCGGATCCGGAAGGGAGACGAGTGGAAGACGGCATTTAACACCCCTTTAGGCCACTTTGAGTACCTGGTTTGAGTACCAGGGGCAAGGCCGACCATCGCAAGGCCTCGGGATTGCTACAGCCGCTGCCCGTGCCTCATCGCCCCTGGTCCCACATCGGCCTGGATTTTGTCACGGGCCTCCCGCCGTCCCAGGGCAACACCACCATTCTCACGATAGTGGACCGATTCTCCAAGGCGGCCCACTTCGTGGCCCTTCCGAAGCTCCCAATAGCCCAGGAGACAGCGGACCTCCTGGTCCACCACGTCGTCCGGCTGCATGGGATTCCAACAGACATTGTCTCTGATCGTGGTCCCCAGTTCTCCTCGCACGTCTGGAGGAGCTTCTGCCGGGAACTGGGGGCCACGGTAAGTCTCTCATCCGGGTATCATCCCCAAACCAACGGGCAAGCAGAACGGGCCAATCAAGAAATGGAGCAGACCCTGCGTTGCGTGACAGCCGCGCACCCGGCGGCCTGGAGTACCCATCTGGCCTGGATCGAGTACGCCCACAACAGCCAAGTGTCATCCGCCACCGGCCTCTCCCCTTTTGAGGTGTGTCTGGGGTATCAGCCCCCGTTATTCCTGGTGGTTGAGGGAGAGGTCGGTGTGCCCTCGGTCCAGGCCCACCTGCGGAAGTGCCGTCGGGTGTGGCGTGCCGCCCGTTCTGCTTTGCTGAGGGCCCGGATGAGGACAAAGGCCCATGCAGACCGGCGGCGGACCCCGGCTCCTACGTATCGTCCTGGGCAGGAAGTGTGGTTGTCTACCAAGGACATTCCACTGCAAGTGGCCTCTCCAAAACTACAAGAACGGTACATAGGTCCTTTTAAAATTCTCAAGGTCATCAGTCCCGCCGCAGTGAGGCTTCAGCTTCCGGCCTCACTGCGGATCCATCCTGTGTTCCACGTGTCCAGGATTAAACCACATCACACCTCACTCCTCTGCACTCCGGGTCCGACACCACCTCCTGCCCGGATCATCGATGGTGAGCCGGCTTGGACAGTGCGCTGGCTTTTGGATGTCCGACGGATGGGCCGGGGCTTCCAATATCTGGTGGACTGGGAGGGGTACGGCCCCGAAGAACGCTCCTGGGTGAAGAAGAGCTTCATCCTGGACCCGGCCCTACTGGCCGACTTCTACCGCCGCCACCCGGACAAGCCCGGTTGGGCGCCAGGAGGCGCCCGTTGAGGGGGGGGTCCTGTTGTGTGGGCCGCTGAAGAGGAGGTACTGCTGGCCCACCACCACCAGAGGGCGTCCTGCCTGGAGTGCGGGCTCCAGGCACCAGAGGGCGCTGCCGCCTCACAGGAGCAGCCGGGGTGACAGCTGTTGCTTATCACCGACGACAGCTGTCATCAATCATCATATCCACAATGGTATATCAGCAAGACGGCATCTCCACCTCATTGCCGAGATATCGTTCTACCTGAAAGCTAATATCCTCAGCCTGACAGCTTGATTGAAAGCCTTTTTTTGTGATTTTGTGAGTGATAACAGACTTTTTCTCCAACGAGAGGTGGAGGTAGCTTCCCTGCCGTGCAGATTGCTGGGTGCAGACGCACCCACGTTTAACTGTGTTTTTGTTCCTCGCCAGCAGTACCAGGTCCGACACGCGGAGGCAGTGGCCACCTGGGAGTTCGGGACTTGGCGGCTCCAGTATTCCCGGGGTCTGGTGGCGGAGGAAATCGTGTGGTTCCGGTTCTGCTTTGGACAGGCGTCTCCTATCCTCGAGCCTGCCCACACGACACCTTGTAATTTGACCTTCCATCTATTGTGTGATCTGTTGTGTTTGTTGTGCACGTTCGCAACAGTAAAGTGTTGTTATTTGACCTATTCCATTGTCCGTTCATTTGCGCCCCCCTGTTGTGGGTCCGTGTACTTACACTTTCCCAACATGGGGGTCATAATCAACCTTGAATGTGTTGCTTTGACAGTGTTTCTGCACAGAGGTTTATTAAGGCAGAGAAATAATTACGCTGTGTGTTAACGAAGCTGTGAGCTGGGAATTCTTCTCCCCAGATGGATCAAACTTGGTGTGAATATTACTTGGATGGATATCTAGAGGTGATTAGATTTAGGAGTGGTTTGGTTAAAGGTCAAGGAAAGCATGGCCTGAAAAACATCTTTTTTTGTGCAGTGATGGTCAGATGTTTACATACACTCATCAATGGGCACGAATCTCGGGATAACTTGGGGCGTTTAATGATGTCTTTGAACTGTTCTTTTTCCAGGATGGAATGATTGTTACAGCAGACATCATTAAAACAACAAAAGCAAAAATAAGAATTGGGAGCACAAAATTTGAATTTATTTTGGATCGTCTCGAGTCCTCCTTTTCTTTTCTCATCTTTTGACCGTGTGCGGATTAGATAAGATCCAAAATAAATTCACACTTGTGCTCCCAATTCTTATTTTTGCTTTTGTTGTTTTAATGATGTTTGCTGTAACAATCATTCCACCCTGGAAAAAGAACAGTTCAAAGACATCATTAAACACCCAAAATTACCCAGACATTCATGCCCGTGATGAGTGTATGTAAACATCCGACCATCACTGCATATCTGCAAAGAACCAAGGAGCCTAGCTGGATGATCTGAAGCATATATTGATCACCAAAATATTTTTGATTGATTGGTGTAAATGACGTCATAATGAAGTTATATATGATGAAATCATACCTACTCTAAAATATAATGCAATGCTAAAATACCCTCGGCCGTATCAGCATTGTCTTCTTTATCATTTACAGTTGTTTAATTGTATCCCAGTGCAAAGTGTGTGTGTATATATACACAGTATATATGTTATTTACATAATTATTAAGATCCTATTGTCTTACTTACAACTTGCATTTTGTTCAATAAAGCTCCTCAATCAATCAGTCATGAACAATATTTACATTTCTGAGGTTTTGAGAAGCCCAGAAGTTAGTTTTTAGTTAGTGGAAAATAGTGTGCACGCTGACGTTGGCAAAATGTCATTTAAATCACTCCAGAGGTGTTATCAGGTTACAAAAACAGTGTTTTCAGTTTTAGAATTGTTTATTTCTCACTAGATTTCACATAATATATAACAAAGAGGTTATGTTTACACACAAACAAAACAGTTTGCAGCTAGCCAGTGACATCACCACGCTAATGTCCACTAAATGTGGACATCCTGAGGCTAACAGCGGCTACGTCCGAGGCTAGCAGCGGCTACGTTCGAGGCTAGCAGCGGCTACGTTCGAGGCTAGCAGCGGCTACGTTCGAGGCTAGCAGCGGCTACGTTCGAGGCTAGCAGCGGCTACGTTCGAGGCTAGCAGCGGCTACGTTCGAGGCTAGCAGCGGCTACGTCCGAGGCTAGCAGCGGCTACATCCGTGGCTGGCGGCGGAGGCATCGGTGGAGGCGGTTCATCCAGGCCGAGGCATCGGTGGCGGCGATACATCCAGGCCCGAGGCGTCGGCTACATCCGAGGTTAACAGCGGCTACGTCCGAGGCTAGCAGCGGAGGCATCGGTGGAGGCGGTTCATTCAGGCCCGAGGCATCGGTGGCGGCGATACATCCAGGCCCGAGGCGTCGGCTACATCCGCGGCTAGCAGCGGCTACATCCAGGGCTGGCGGCGGCTACGACCGTGGCTGGGGCGGCTGTGAACGAGGTTAGCAACGGGGAGGGTTGGGGTGCGGCTACCGGACCTGTGGTGGTGGAGGCTACTGGTGAGAATTGTTTTTGTAATCAATAGTGGCCATACTGAGCCACGACAGTCGGCATGGCACCACCCAGGAAAACAGATAAACTCGAGGAAGATATAGAGGAGATAAAGACCTCATTAAACCATATATCAAAAGACATGTCTAATCTAGACAAACTGATGGTGGAAATTAAAGAACTCCAAAATCTGGTTAAAGAGAAGGACAAGATCATTAAGAAACTTGAGCAACGTGTAGATGAACTTGAACAATTTACTAGAAAAGATGACGTTATAATATCTGGACTAGAAACAAGGCATCGGACATATGCAAGGGTGGTGGATTCTGGTGGAACCAGTGGGGAGAATGTACCACCTGAAGAAAGACAATCATTGGAACAACAAGTTACAAACTTTTTATATCAAAAAGGTGTTGTCATCCATCAAGACACAATATCAGACTGTTATACTATTCCAACTAAAGATAGAAAAAATAAACTATCTAACATTGTTATACGATTTACAAGCAGAAAATATAAATATGAGTTATTAAGACAGGCAAAGAATTTGAAAGGAACGAGTGTCTATATAAATGAGCATCTAACAAAAAAAAATGCAGATATTGCTAGGGAAGCAAGACTACTAAGAAAACAGAAACATATTGTTGCTACATGGGTCTGGAATTGTAGGGTATGGATTAGAGTGAAAGAAGGAACAAACGGTATACAAATCAAAAACATGGAGGACCTTACGAAATACAGACCTGAATAGACAATCAAATATAACATCTGTTGGTAATTGGACCAACAAAAAATCAGATCAAACATGGAAACAGGATAAAATATATGACATAGACACTAATATTGATGAAAGTATATTTGACTTAAAAACGATTGGTTGTGAGTATTATACAGTAGAACAGCTGAATAGTGAAAAAATTGCAGAAGATACCCTGTCACTCATACATATAAACAGTCGAAGCTTGTATTGTAAAAATGTCACAAATAAAAGATTATTTAAATCAGTTTAAAATAGATTTAGTATTGTTGCAATCACTGAATCTTGGCTTAAAGATGATCTCATGGATGAAGTTCAAATGGAGGGATATGAGCTGTATTTTGTAAACAGAAGATATAAAAAAGGCGGTGGTATTGCTCTGTATACAAAAACAGATCTGATGTGTACAATTGTTGAAGAAATGACAATTATGAATGATGTCATAGAAATTGTAACAGTGGAACTTGTACATGAAACATCTAAGAATATTTTAGTTAGTTGTGTATACAGAGCACCAGATTCTTGTGTTGTGAAATTACAGATAAAATAATTGAATTATTCCATCAATTAAAAACAAAACGCTTTTTATGTGTGGGGACTTTAATATTAACATAGAAAGCTCCAGCTGCCAAAGATCAAGTGATTTTGTGAATACAATGTATAGTTTGGGGTTATTTCCCCTTGATAACAAAACCAACCAGAATTACATCGCAAAGTGCAACGGTAATTGATAATATATTTACAAACAGAACAGATGAAATTATCAAGAATGGATGCTTCATGACAGATATTAGCGACCATTTACCAATTTTTTTCAATATTTAAATATAAAAATAGGTACAACAAAAAAACTGATATAAACTTTAAAAGAGATAAGTCAGTAAAAGCCTTAGAGGCATTAAAATATGACCTTAAAAATCAAAACTGGGAAGAAGTTTATGTCAGTGATGTTAATGTAGCATCATAACTCATTTATGAAAATATTGATGAAATCATACAATAAAAATTGTAAATTAATTGAAATTAGTAAGAAAAGAGTAAATAAACCATGGCTGACAAAGGGAATAAAAAATGCTTGTGCAAAGAAAAAACTATTTATACAGGTGCTTTTTAAAATTGCAAACAAAGGAATCAGAACATAAATACAAAAAATATAAAAATAAACTATTAACAATAATTAGGAAACAAAAAAAGATTATTACAGTGAAAAACTAAATAAGAGTAAAGATAATATGAGGGTAACATGGGGAATTATAAAAAGTGTGATTGATAGTGATGGAACGAAAGAAACTATTCCAAATTACTTTGTTAAGGAAAATAAAGAGATATATGATATTAAAGAAGTTGCAAATGGGTTTAATGATTATTTTTCAAATGTAGGGTCAAGTCTGGTGGGAAATAAACCAATAATAGAAGATAAATTATGTACATTGGTAAATACGGTCAATAGTATTTTCCTGGACAATGTGGAAAAGATGAAATAAGAAATATTGTAAAAAACTGTGTAAGCAAAAGATCAACTGACCATGAAGATTTAGACATGATGACTGTAAAAGTATAATAGAAATTGTTATTGAACCATTTACTTATATTTGTAATCTGTCTCTGTCAACTGGGGGTTTTTCCAGATGAAATGAAAATTGCTAAGGTAGTCCCATTATATAAAAATGGAGACAAACATAATTTTTCTAATTACAGGCCAGTATCATTGCTTCCACAGTTTTCTAAAATTATGGAAAAAGTTTTTGTAACAAGATTGGATAAATTTATTGAGAAACATCATATTTTAAATAATGCTCAGTATGGATTCAGAACAAAACATTCGACAGCTATGGCAATTATGGAACTAATAGAGAAAATATCAACAACAATAGATAATAAGGATTATTTTGTAAGTATTTTTATTGACCTGAAAAAGGCTTTTGATGTTATAGACCACTCAAGATTGCTCCACAAGTTACAACAATATGGAATAAGAGGTGTTGCACATCAGTGGGTAAAAGCTACTTAGAAAATAGAAAACAGTTTGTTCAGATAAATAATACCAAATCAGAATTGTGTAACATTATTTATGGAGTACCACAAGGATCGGTACTTGGACCCAAACTGTTATTTTGTATATCAATGATTTTGTGAATGTATCCAATGTGCTTGGCAGCATTTTATTTGCTGATGATACAACGCTGTTTACTCTGGATCAGATATACAGGAAGTAGCACAAGTGATAAATACAGAGTTGGAAAAAGTTAAACATTGGTTTGATATAAACAGATTGTCACTAAATATTAATAAGACAAATTTCATATTGTTTATGATAGAGCGAAAGAAAATAATGTGTCATTACAAATAGATTGGAATGGATATACAAAGGGTAAAGAAATGACATTTTTAGGAGTCATGATTGATGAAGATCTTACATGGAAGTCACACATAAATTACATAAAGGAAAAATAGCGACAGCCATTGCTGTTTTGCATAAAGTAAAATATTCATTAAATAGTTATGGTTTATTAACATTGTACATTCATTGATTGTCCCATATTTAACTTACTGTGTAGAAATCTGGGGATCAACATATACAACCTATATACACCTTATTTATTTTGCAGAAAAGAGCTTTAAAAGTGATTAGTAACAGTGGTTTTAGAGATTCATCTAATCCATTGTTTATTAAGTATAGGGTACTTAAATTCATGATTTAGTTGATTGAAATATTACAAACGATGTACCAAGTTAATAAAAATACTTACCAACAAACATTCAAAATATGTTTGAAAAAAGATTAAGTAGTTATAAATTGAAAGGAATAGAAGTCTTTAAAAAACCAAGATTTAGAACCAAGTAAAGGAAAGGAGTATTGCAGTAAATGGTGTCAAATTATGGAACAATCTTAATAAAGAAATTAAAGAATTAAGGTCGCTTAATTCTTTAAAAAACATATTAAATTAGATGTATTAAGTAAGTATGAAACTATGAAGTAAGTCAGTGGGCTGCAAGAAAGTCAAAAAAAAAAAAAAGTAACTGTTAATAATGTTTGGAGTGTCTTAAGTTTAAATGTAACCTGTCAGTGATGTAATCTATTAATTAATGGTCATAATTATGAAATGGGTCAGTGGTATGTGACAAGTAAAGAAATGCAATCTGTTAAATAATGTGACTATGATGCTGTATATTGAAAGATTGTATTGTTAAAAGGGGCAGAAATCATAAGACTTGTTCTTCTTTCTGCTCCTTTTCATTCTGGTATTGTGGTGCTTTTGTTTTTTGCTTTTCTGTTTTTCTTTTAAATGAATGAAATAAATATTAAAGAAAGAAAGAAAGAAAATGTCTTGTAAATGACTTCAGAGGTCTTATTAGGTTCCAAAAACAGCTTTTTCAAATTTTAGAAGTCTTTATTTCTCATTAGTCTTTACAGAATATGTGAGAAACATGTTATATAAACACATAAATTAAGCGTTTTTAGAGAGACCAGCCACTTACGTCACGGCACCGCTCTACTCTGATTGGCTGTCACCTCCACCACTCAAAAAATAAAATGGAACAGATTGAAACAGCATGTTGATTTAACCTTTAACCTCTTAAAATAGGTCAAGGTTAGCCATCTCTGAACTTGTCCAAGGTCTGTGTCCCAAGAATGTTCCCTTTGGAATTTGAAGACTCTAGCAGTAATAGGACTGGACTTATGCTGAGCACAGACAGACGGACGGACAGACGGATGCAAAGTCTTCATAAAATCCGATGGCCATATTCGATGATCTCGGGTAAAAATCACCATGACAGACAGATGTAAATTTACTCATACATTGATACTGTGGCGTGTAGAGCATACAGGGTATCAGCCCTTCCTTTATTTTCTCATTGTGTTACATTGTTCTTGCTCACACATTTATAGTTCCCACGAATGTGGTCTTATCCAAAAGTGTCTTGTTCCTGCATTGTTGACGTTTGTTTTCTCTTGGCAACAGCAAAGAATTGACATCTGTGGAGGCTTCACTTGTTCTTTCTTTGTGCATGCTGTAGTTTGTTGCCCAAATCAGATCTGACCATCGTGCTGAGTGTGTATACAGACGTGTTTACATATGTTTGTTATCTCGCTGTAATCAGAGTACAGTCACCCTGTCGCCATGTCCTGGCAGGTCTTTCGTCTGGACAGAAATGGGTTCCGCAGACCCGGATTTGTGGCTATAAAACTCCACTCTGCAGGTCAGGATAAATCTTCTAGTGGCCTTCTTTTGACTCTGGCTCATACTCTCCTTAAAAACAGGTTTAGGTGAGACGCTGGATAAAAGCCTTCACGAAACTCCATATATATATACACAGTAGTGTTCAGAATAATAGTAGTGCTATGTGACTAAAAGATTTAATCCAGGTTTGAGTACATTTTTCTTATTGTTACATGAAACAAAGGTACCACGTAGATTCAGTAGAGTCTCACAAATCCAACAAGACCAAGCGTTCATGATATGCACACTCTAAGGCTATGAATTGGGCTATTAGTTAAAAAAAAGTAGAAAAGGGGGTGGTTCACAATAATAGTATGTGGCATTCAGTCAGTGAGTTTGTCAGTTTTGTGGAACAAACAGGTGTGAATCAGGTGTCCCCTATTTACGGATGAAGCCAAGGCACCTGTATGAACATGCTTTCTCTTTGAAAGCCTGAGGAAAATGGGAGGTTTCAAGACCTTTGTCAGAAGAACGGCGTAGTTTGATTAACAAGTGATTGGAGAAAGGAAAACTTAACGCAGGTGCAAAAAATTATAGGCTGTCATCTACAATGATCTCCAATGCTTTAAAAAGGGACAAAAAAAAAAAACAGAGATGCATGGAAGAAAACGGAAAACAACCATCAAAATGGATAGAAGAATAACCAGAATGGCAAAGGCTCACTCACTGATCAGCTCCAGGATGATCAAAGACAGTCTGGAGTTACCTGTAAGTGCTGTGACAGTTAGAAGATGCCTGTGTGAAGCTAATTTATTTGCAAGAATCCCCCGCAAAGTCCCTCTGTTAATAAAAGACATGTGCAGAAGAGGTTACAATTTGCCAAAGAACACATCAACTGGCCTAAAGAGAAATGGAGGAATATTTTGTGGACTGATAAGAGTAAAATTGTTCTTTTTGGGTCCAAGGGCCGCAGACAGTTTGCGAGACGACCCCCAAACTCTGAATTCAAGCCACAATTCACAGTGAAGACAGAAGCATGGTGGTGGAAGCATCATGATATGGGCATGTTTCTCCTACTGTGGTGTTGGACCTATATGTCGCATACCAGGTATCATGGATCAGTTTGGATATGTCAAAATACTTGAAGAGGTCATGTTGTCTTATGCTGAAGAGGACATGCCCTTGAATGGGTGTTTCAACAAGACAATGACCCCAAGCACACTAGTAAACAAGCAAAATCATGGTTCCAAAACCAACAAAATTAATGCCTGGCAGATGTGGAAGAAATCATGAAAAACTGTGGTTATACACCTAAATAGTAGTGTAGTCATTCACAGGATTGCTAACAAAGCAGTTTGAACATAATAGTTTTGAGTTTGTAGCGTCAACAGCAGATGCTGCTAATTTTGTGAACACCCCCTTTTCTACTTTTTTACTAATAGCCCAATTTCATAGCCTTAAGAGTGTGCATATCATGAATGCTTGGTCTTGTTGGATTTGTGAGAATCTACTGGTACCTTGTTTCCCAGGTAACAATAAGAAATATACTCAAACCTGGATTAATCTTTTTAGTCACATAGCATACTATTATTCTGAACACTACTGTATATTATATATATATATTATATTCTATATATATATATATAAATTTGGTGTACTGAAGCAGAACTGTCATAAAACTCATATTTATAGCAAGCAGAAGTGGAAAGAGGAGAAAAAAAAAATCAAATGAGGGATGAAAAGGGATTATGATTAGCGACGGGTTAACCACAGGACGTTATAGTGGCAGATGGGGCATGAAAGAAAAAAGTGCAGCAAACTCAAACAGTGTTTAGCTCGAAGACAGACACCATCATTTTATAGTAAAGTGGAAACGTTTCAAAGGCACGTGTTTGGATTCATTGGGTAGAAACTGATCTGTGTAACTTGCAAATAGAATCATCACTGAGGATAACACACAGTAAAACATAAAAACACCCATTCCAATGTGATCTCATATACATAGATTCAAGATGGCAATAAGCAACAAATAAAACACCGTATTATAGGTTCGCAGTTTCAGTGAATTGGTGACTGTAAATTGACTGTAGGTGTGATTGTGTTCCTGTGGTCCTGTGAGGGGCTGGTAGCCCGTCCAGGCTGAACTCAGTGACTGCTGGGACAGAGTCCAGTCCACCGTGACCCTTTACTAAAAGGTCCAGAACATGTATGGACGGACACCTGATTAAATGGAGCTCATAAACGGGTTAAGGTTATAATAAATTGAATTGAATTTAAAATATAAAAACGTACTTTTTGAAAAAAAATTGTCCTGATTGAGGCAGACTGTTCCAAACACAAATACCAATATATACTCAACAAAAATATAAACGCAACACTTTTGGTTTTGCTCCCATTTTGTATGAGATGAACTCAAAGATCTAAAACTTTTTCCACATACACAATATCACCATTTCCCTCAAATATTGTTCACAAACCAGTCTAAATCTGTGATAGTGAGCACTTCTCCTTTGCTGAGATAATCCATCCCACCTCACAGGTGTGCCATACCAAGATGCTGATTAGACACCATGATTAGTGCACAGGTGTGCCTTAGACTGCCCAAAATAAAAGGCCACTCTGAAAGGTGCAGTTTTATCACACAGCACAATGCCACAGATGTCGCAAGATTTGAGGGAGCGTGCAATTGGCATGCTGACAGCAGGAATGTCAACCAGAGCTGTTGCTCGTGTATTGAATGTTCATTTCTCTACCATAAGCCGTCTCCAAAGGCGTTTCAGAGAATTTGGCAGTACATCCAACCAGCCTCACAACCGCAGACCACGTGTAACCACACCAGCCCAGGACCTCCATATCCAGCATGTTCACCTCCAAGATCGTCTGAGACCAGCCACTCGGACAGCTGCTGAAACAATCGGTTTGCATAACCAAAGAATTTCTGCACAAACTGTCAGAAACTGTCTCAGGGAAGCTCATCTGCATGCTCGTCGTCCTCATCGGGGTCTCGACCTGACTCCAGTTCGTCGTCGTAACCGACTTGAGTGGGCAAATGCTCACATTCACTGGCGTTTGGCACGTTGGAGAGGTGTTGTCTTCATGGATGAATCCCAGTTCACACTGTTCAGGGCAGATGGCAGACAGCGTGTGTGGCGTCGTGTGGGTGAGCGGTTTTCTGATGTCAATGTTGTGGATCGAGTGGCCCATGATGGCGGTGGGGTTATGGTATGGGCAGGCGTCTGTTATGGACGAAGAACACAGGTGCATTTTATTGATGGCATTTTGAATGCACAGAGATACCGTGACGAGATCCTGAGGCCCATTGTTGTGCCATACATCCAAGAACATCACCTCATGTTGCAGCAGGATAATGCACGGCCCCATGTTGCAAGGATCTGTACACAATTCTTGGAAGCTGAAAATGTCCCATTTCTTGCATGGCCAGCATACTCACCGGACATGTCACCCACTGAGCATGTTTGGGATGCTCTGGACCGGCGTATACGACAGCGTGTACCAGTTCCTGCCAATATCCAGCAACTTCGCACAGCCATTGAAGAGGAGTGGACCAACATTCCACAGGCCACAAATGACAACCTGATCAACTCTATGTGAAGGAGATGTGTTGCACTGCATGAGGCAAATGGTGGTCACACCAGATACTGACTGGTATCCCCCCCAATAAAACAAAACTGCACCTTTCAGAGTGGCCTTTTATTGTGGACAGTCTAAGGCACACCTGTGCACTAATCATGGTGTCTAATCAGCATCTTGATATGGCACACCTGTGAGGTGGGATGGATTATCTCAGCAAAGGAGAAGTGCTCACTATCACAGATTTCAACTGGTTTGTGAACAATATTTGAGGGAAATGGTGATATTGTGTATGTGGAAAAAGTTTTAGATCTTTGAGTTCAACTCATACAAAATGGGAGCAAAACCAAAAGTGTTGCATTTATATTTTTGTTGAGTGTACATTGTTTTGTTTTATTTTTTTACATTGGTAAAGGAGGTAATGTTTTCACTGGTGTTTGTCTGTTTGTTTGTATTTTAGCAGGATAACTCGAAACATAATGAACAGATGTTAATGAAATTTGGTGAGGAGATGGACAGCGTTCCGGTAAATGAGTGATTCAGTTCTGGGGGTGATTTGTAATAAATTCTGGAACTCAGATCCAGAAGAATGTTTGGCGCACAGCAACATTCAAATCGGAAAGGTGTGAGAGGATGTTGATGAAAGTTGGTGAGCAGACAGATAATATCCAAGAAAATGAGGGCTTTTATTCTGGATTTGATCTGGAATATATTTTGGAAGTTTTAAGCATTCAGGAACACGTGCGCTATAAACGCCTTTTAGTTTAAAGTGGATTATTTTCATTATTGTGCTTTATTTCCTAAAATCTAAAAACATTTCCTTTATCTGCATAACATTTACCAGGTATTTATTGCCCCCCACCTGCACCTGCATCCACATCCCATATTATGGTTTTGAGTAATTGTGGTGTTAAAGGGGAAAAAACACTCAACCACCTGACAGGTGAAACGTTCACCTCCTCTTTGGTGGAAGCAATTAAAAGCAGAAAAGAGGAAAAGTGAGTTTTTCTGCAGCCCTGTGGGCTGTTATCTGCTTATGTTGGTTTTTGTTTTGAGCTGAATGTGCTGACAAAATGTGCCACTGTGGGTGGTTTGTGTGCGTGATGAGATGAGGCGAGATTAGACCTCCTGCAGGAGCGCAGCTCCATGGAGGCCACCTGAAACAGCAGGAACGTCAGGAATGTGGGAATGCTGATACGGAGTGTTGTCTCCATTCCCACAACAACGAGGACATTAGGGCAGTGGGAAGGAGATGTTTGAGGAGAGGAAGGAAGGAAGGAAGGAAGGAAGACAGTAGTGATGGAGAGGAGATTAAAGGAGAAACAACAGAGACAAAGGAGCAAAAATGGGAAACGAGAGAGAGAAGATGAGTGCAGAAAGAGGTGGTTGGATGTGAGAGGAGAATAGGAGGAAAAGAGGAAAGGAAAAAGGAGAGGTGAGAAGAAGGGAGAGAAGCAGAGAAAGAAAGGAGGAATGTGAAGATGGGAAAAACTGAGGCGCGAAGGAAGAGAGGACAACAGCGGGAGAAAAATGAGAAAAGGATGGGAATAAAAGGAGAGAGAGACTGAAGGGGTGACAGAAGATGTTATATGATGGAAGGAGAGGAAGGTGGGATAAAAAGATGTTTAAGAGATATGGAGAAAAAAAGATGATGGAAAAATAGGAGTGAAACGTGAAGAAAATGAATAAAAGAGGATGGGAGAGGAGAGGAGGGACAGGACATGAGAGGTTATCAGAGGAGCACTGGGATGGGAGAGAAGAGGAAATGAAGGGAACAGAGGAGTAGAGGAAGTGAAGAGGATATGAAAAAGGAGAAGTGATGGGAAAAGGAAGTGAAGGTGCGAGAGGAAGAAAGGAGTGGACAAGAGAAGGGAGGAAAGATCCAAAGGAGAGCAGAAAAGACGTGATGCAGGAGATTAAACGTGAAGAGCGTCAGAAACTTCCTGGTTTTAAAGATTTATTTTTTTTCCATCAGCAGACGTGTAATTGTTCGTATCTCAACATCAGACGGGAAACTTTGAGACTAAAAGCGCTGAACGCTTTCTTTGATTTTTAAAATATTTGTCAGACAAACTGCAGGAGCCTAGAAGTCAGGTGGTGTATTTATAGAATATCACAGGATGCTGACGGAAACAGAAAAAGGCTGCGTTTGCCATGGTGACCAGCTTTCTCCACTTTCATCTGAGATTAAAGTGCAAACTCAAATAAAAAAGGCTGATTTGTGGTGATTTAAATAAACGCAGCGAGAAGCTGAGCCTCGTGTGACTCTGACGGCAGGTCAGAAAGGGCCGCCTAATGCTGTGCTGTTCATACAACCAGCAGGGGGCAGTAACACGTCAAAATGTCCAGTAAAGCGGTGTGTCCAGGCTCAGAACAACAACCAAAAAAAACTACTATCAAGGTATCCTGCCAGATGCCACTGACTCGGGTCTAAACACAGTGAGTCAAACTGGGGAACAAACGTTCTCCACACAGTTCCCAGGTCCAAACTGGACAGACATGGGAACGTGTTGAGGTCGTGTCTTCTCACTGACCCACATGATTATTGTTGTGGCAAGCGTGGTTCCAAACACTAGACTAAATACAGCAGCTGCCACTCTGGACACAGTTTATTTCTCTCTCACAAAAGGCTCAGGATCATCAAGATAACTTGTGATGACAGTTTTGCCGATTACTTACACACATTTTGCAAAATTTGGCTTGCTGTGTCAAAACTCTACACACAAGCAAGATAAGACCAAGTGTTGTGGAAGACCTCACAGCTCTGTCAAAATGAAACCCTACAGTCAAAACCTAACAATCCCTTCTACAAATGTCATTCTAGCAACAAATGATACACACATGCACCATTTGAAACACTTTCAAATCAACAGCAACACACTGGCGTGTTTACACAAAACACTGAAATCAATATATTTTTATTTACTCTTTCTCAAAGGAGCTGAAAGCTACAGTAGTTAGGAACAAATGTTATTTCCCTGTTTTTATTTATTTATTTATTTTTTTTTACAAAGAAATAAAAATTTCTTACAAATACCTAAAGAAAGACAGAGTACTGTACAGTTCAAATTCAAAACACAAATCAAAACCATGAACACAAGTGTTTACAGTACTGTAGTTTACATACATGGTACGGTAATATCATAATGATATTGCACCTGACAGTACTATCCACTGTGTGGTGGCTGAGGTTTGAGTTGACCCTTTGTCCACACTCTAAAAAATTAACCGCTGTCTCAGTGAGGAAAAAAGTGATGTACAATTTGCATAGAATTTTTTACTGTAACTTACGCTACGTTGTTATTTTACTGTAACTTACGTAACTACATAAAGTTATTTCAACTTACGTAACTAGAGATGTCTTGTGGCATTATGAAATAACTAAATTGAAACAACAAAAGAAAAAATATATGCAAATTGTTGCATCAGTTTTTCTCATTCAGACAGCACCTTTTTAGAGTGCAGTTGTCTCAGTTTGAGCCCGTGGTTGATCACATGGTCCACCAAAAGTTGCTTGAATTTCATCTGAAACATTTCTCCTTCTTGCTCTTCTTTGTCTTTGTCCTTGTCCACTTATCTCTGTCTTCCTTGTCCTCTTCCTCTTCCTCTTTAATCGCCTCCATTATTTTAGATTTGACAAAATGTCTTACCTGAGCTCTATTTGTAGTGACAAAGGTCAGAATAATTGGTGGTGATTTTTCTGTGTGAGTGTTTTCAAATGTTTGCATAAGTATTTTCAGTTACCAGATGTTTTGCTTTTTTACTAAAAGTGTTTTCCCAATGATAACAAGGTATTTTATCTTTGAATTTAGTGTCTAATGTAGGAAACTGTAATGTTCTGCAACAACTGTGTTGAAGAATTGCAAACAAAGTGCAAAGCAGAAAATGTGTTTACGGTGTTGTCACATTGTGTTTTAGCTATTGTTACAAGAAGTTTTGCATTTGAAGTTTTAGTCTAAGCATTCAGTTTTTGGGTGTAAGCAGTTGGCAAAAACTGTAAACACCAGAACAGATTTTTGTGTCAAAATTCACTGAAACTCAACTGACTGTGTAAATGACTGCAGTGAATAAAATACTGACATCAGACAGTTCAGCCAAATCCACAGATTACAGTAGATGAGATTGTAATGAAGGTAAAGCTGAGTTTTGTGTTTTGCTGGGGGACCTGCTGTGACGCTCTAGATGACTCTAGAAAGGATGGCCAAGAACCGTCTGGGGCAAAGGTCAACTTATCATAACTGTTCAGTGGGGTGGGTCAGTGGCTGTGCTGATCCTTGACCTTTGATGAACCCCCCCCCCCAAAAAAATAGGGTCAAAGGTCAAATTCAGTTTTCTGCTTTGAAGGAGCTGTTGTGACACTGGCAGGGAAATGTTGAAATGTAGATTTAATGGTGGTTCATTATAACCGGGTCAAAGGTCAGATTCTAATTTCTGTTTAATAGGACTTGTTATATGTAACCTTAATACATTCACATATTATTATTATTAATTCATTGTCTCATCTCCACTAATAATCTCCACTAAATATTTTCATCAACATACAACTCAAAAACTTGGAAATTGGATGTTGAAAGATCGATTGATCATTGGGCACGCATTGACCTGTGGGACCTATTGATCTACTTCTGAGGTCAAAGGTTAGCGTTAGCTGTCTGCTGAATGATGTGCAGTTCCTTTTTAACATCATGGCTGGCCAGGTCAGCATTGTGACTCTGCTAGTGACACTTGATGATCATTCATGGTGTTGCATTATCTTTGGGTTAGTTTACTTTGAGTTATTTTAAAAATAATTACAAGATTGATTTAACTCAGGATTTATTCAATATGTCAGATTTTACTGATTCACCAGATACATACACAAGGACCAACCTGCTGCTTATAGTAGTACACATACGCAGAGGACATATATAGCTATTTAATTAATTTAACCAGGTTCGTCCCATGAGATCGAGATCTCTTTTGCAAGGGAGAACCCTGGACATTATACAGTTTACAATTTAACGTTACATGTCTTTAATGTGGGAGGAAACCGGCAGCACCCGGAGGAAACCCAGGCAAACACAGGGAGAACATGCAAACTCCACACAGAAGGAATCGATCCCATGACCTTCTCAGTGTGAGGCAACAGTGCTAAACCCTAAGTGCCTGTGCTGCCCAGCTGCTGCGTGCTATATACGAGTATAGTCAAGCTTTGAGCAGACTAATTGTCAGATTTTTTTTTTTTTCATTTCACTGTCACCTCTGAGCACTTTCACACTCAACATGGATAAACTTTTTTTTTCCTCAGTAGTTTTTGATTTGAAGCACTTTTTCATAACAATAACAACATTATGGTGCTGACTAAAAGGATTTGGGGCTCTACCGTTATGAAGAAATGTTCCATAAAAGCAATAAAGGAGGAAGACGGAATAGTGGCTGACATGTTTGCTGTGTGAAAGAACCACACGCAGTGGCAAAACAAACGACGAGCACCAACTTGAGCCTGAGGCGATTCAAAAGCTGCTGCAGAGCTGATGATGCCTGATACAAACCCACTCTGGTACCTGTGAGGATGCACCATTTTTCTGGATTTGTATTTGTGACCAAAATCTGAGATTCAAATACACGGAAGCACCAAAAGCCCGCTGTCATCACGACTGAGCTGAAAAAGAGGCTAACTAACATGTTTGTCAGTGTGAAGACTGAGGCGTTCGTTAGTGTGACAGTTGGCGTTTTTCTGCTGCACTCAGGGTGGTTATTAACGGCTACAGATTCATTACAAGCAGCCAGCATGAGCCGCGCTGTTAGTCACAGAGTCAGACTGAGAGAAACACACAAAAAACACACCATCGCTGCCAAACGTCTCTCACGGATCTACGCATGCCTAGTGCACACGCACGCTCTATGTAAAGGCCTGGTCCCAATGGCGTTCAGGAAGATTTGCGTATGGATTGCACACAGAATTGGCTCATATTCGCTAAACATTCGTAATATCCGTGAAACATGCTTGTATGAGTTGGCCAACGTCCGCAATTATCCACAGAGGCACGTTTTTCCGTTGCCAGTATGTAAGGCAGATAACATCCGCCTTACATACTCAATTTATGCGCTGTTTATCCGCCGTTATCCGCTAATATCCACAACTGACAGGGTATTGCAGCTTGGCAGCAGACTGGGACAGTGTGTAAAATGGATATATAGCATGCCTATCACGTCCACATCACAAACTAAAAGTTGTAGCGAATGCAGACAGATTGGCCACAGATAAAGCGTTTGTATTATGTCTGCTTTGCATCTGATTTGCGGACAGTTTGCAAATGCATAACAAACACGTCATGTAAACCCAAAGTACTATATGTGGCAGAAATTGACATACCTGCCAGTCAGTGCCAGTCCAGCTGTGGAGACGTACAGATGTAGGTATTGATCCCCAAAGACATAATAGCTGCTGCCATCCAACAACATACTGTAAATCCCCAGCTGCAGAGAAGTCAGCCGTGGACCTCGGTTCTCTTTCAGAACATTTATTTAATGCCAACAAAAGGAAGAGTTGCTGTTTTTGAAAAAAAAAAAAGTCTCACAATCCCGCGCATCTTTCCCCCTCCCGCTCCGCAGACTCATGAACAGTTAACCCTTGCATGACAACATGAACATCAACTCTATGATCATTACAATACCATTTAACTTGTCCGAGTCCAGCAGTTGCTCCAGAGGCTGTGGTGTTGGTGTGAATAGTGATGCTGAAAGGCCCAAGTGCGCTTCTTTTATAAACACAATGCAGATGCTGCGCACGCACAACACGTGCGCAATGCATTAACAATACATTGGTAATACTGCCATGATAATCGCAGTGCGTCTCATCCATTTCCTCAGTACATGTGTTATACAACCGTGATGGTTCGTCATATATTCGCTATACATTATTAATATATCCATACTTCATACTGGGACATTTGTCATTTTTGGCCAATTTTGTTGCGGACGACAACGAATGCCCGTAATTTGTGTACTCAATTCATGCGCAATTAATCCTCTCCCCAGTGCAACCGGGCCTTAAACCTCTGCAACAGTTGCCGATGTTCTTCACAAACTAAAATCCCACTATTATTATTACTTCACAGTTCACCCCATGATATTACCAAATTACTATGTTTCTCCTCTTACTGGCTTTTCTGATAGATTTTCTTTTTCTCTGTTTTTTTTCCTCTATATTTTCCCTATTCTCTCTATTCAGAGGACATCTTTATCCTTCACGGAAAAGATAAGAAGAACCCCCTCATCTATGGCCTGTTTACAACTTCCAGGTAATGTTCAGTGTTTCTGAATAAACAGAAAAATGCTAAAATGCTTTTAGTATTTCATGAGGTATTTAATAACCTATCTGCCTTGTTGACCCCAGATTGTGAATCTGCTGCAGATCAGGAACCATTAAACGAAAAATTTACACACACCATGAATATCTGCGAGCCGTTAATGATTTTTGCTGCAAACAGTGAATGAAATATCCCACAAAACGTGAACGCAGGTCTCACAAAATGTAAGTTGCAAAACGTGAATATCATTCATGAAATATGTTTTCTTTCGGTTTAAGTAGTTTACAGGAGAATTACTTAAGGAAATCTTGATCACAAATCCTATCTCCACAAACAAAAAACTGCCAAAAGATCTGTGTCAGCGCAATCTTAATTGTCATGAGCTATACGTGCACATTATAGTTTGGCCTGTGTTCTATTAACTGCACATATCACATTAGCTGTACATTCATATTACCTGTACACTGCTGTTTTTCAGTTATTATTGAATGTTTATTTTTAAATATTTTTGCAAAAAAAAAAAAAAAAAAGGTATCCATTCACAAAATATAATAATAATAAAATGCCAGCAAGAATTGAGGTCCATTATCGTTACGTCACCGCCATAGTACACTGTTACTGCTCTGTTCCCCTCCACCAGCCTCTGCTGACCAACGCTGGAGGCTTGACTGGACGCTTCACCAACTCTGGATCCTTTGGGCATGAAAAAATGTGAAGGAATATGTATTAGTATTATTTATTTAATTTATATAGCGCCAAATCACAACAAAGCTGCCTCAAGGTGCTTCACACAAGTAAGGTCTAACCTTACCAACCCCTAGAGCAAGCACATAGGTGACAGTGGTAAGGAAAAACTCCCTCTGATGATTTGAGGAAGAAACCTCAAGCAGACCAGACTCAAAGGGGTGACCCTCTGCTTGGGCCATGCTACCAACACACTTCACAATACAAATATACAGAAAATTTTGGGAGTCCATGCTGATGCACAGGACGGGAGGCCTGCAGAAGAATACACCCAGTCCCACTCCTGGATGGAGGCGCACCTCAAACAGAGAGAAAAAACAGAGTCAGGCAGCAGAAAGACGACAAATACGGTACAATTCGTCAGCATTAAGAACGTTGGTATGTAGAACGTTTCTTGACAACACAGTAAATGAGGCAATCGCAGAGTTACGTCAGGTTCATATAGGCTACATCACCTGATGTCACAAACGTTGAATCTAGGATAAGCTACGTTGCTGCTCTGCAGACTTCATCACCAATGCGCCTGCCCTCCAACAGAGAAAGCTAAACTACATCTTATAGTGAGTCAGTGGACCATCATCAAACGTTGAGCTCCACCAGTGCAGTGTTGCCCTCCGCTGAGCCATGTCGACCTGCATTGAAGACGGGAAACTTGGACTGCTGGAGTTTCCCAGAGATTTTTGAGAATCTGCTACGTTAGCCAACATCCACCACTTCACATAATGTGAATGGGCCCTAAAAGACTGTCGGGCCTAGCTTGTAAGGCACAATCACTGCTCGTTTTATTACTAATTTCCAATCGACACAGTTGTCATTTTCACACCCAGTGCCCACATGTTTAAATACCATCCATATTTGTGCTCATGGGTGCTCCCAGGTTCAACGAAAAATGAGTTATGGTGCATCGCTACCTTTTGGCTGTAGAAAGTGAACATGCCATGGAACACCAAAAACCTCATCTAAAGTTGACCATAGAGATTTTCTGCTATTTATATGGTGCAGTATTCAGATACGCCTTATGAAGGCGTGTTCATGATGTGCACACATTTACCCCAGGTTCGAAGGTGGTCAGCACCAAGATGGGAGTGGCCACAGTGTATTGGTGCAGCAGACAGGGTCGGGAGAGAGTTTTTTTGCACTTGGTGGTGTCTTGCGTAAACCAGGTGGTTAAAGAAGGAGGTGTTGTTCCAGGAGGGAGCTGGAACAACACCTCCTGCTGCTCCTGATCATGCACATTTTGTGCACAGAACTCTTTTCTCACCAGAAAATCTCTCGTGGGGGTTCACCATCTATATAACAATCCACCCGTTTCTTAAAGTTAATGTTCGGTGAGGCTCTGAATAAATAATAATAACAGCAGCGGCTCAGTTTGTGAGCGTGCAGCGGCTCAGTTTGTGGGCGTGCAATGACTCAGTTTGTGAGCGTGCAGTGGCTCAGTTTGTGAGCGTGCAGCGGCTCAGTTTGTGGGCGTGCAATGACTCAGTTTGTGAGGGTGCAGCAGCTCAGTTGGGAGCATGTAGCGGCTCAGTTTGGGGGCGTGCAGTTGCTCAGTTTGGGAGCCTTCCGCTCCGGCACATCTCCTGTAATTTCAGAAATGACACAGATGGTTTGTCGGTTTATTTTTTACATCACATGGGCGTTCAGCAACTCAGTTTGGGAGCGTGCAGCGGCTCAGTTTGGGTGCGTGCAGCGGCTCAGTTTGGGAGCGTGCAGCGGCTCAGTTTGGGAGCGTGCAGCGGCTCAGTTTGGGAGCGTGCAGCGGCTCAGTTTGGGAGCGTGCAACGGCTCAGTTGGGGGCGTGCAACGGCTCAGTTGGGGGCGTGCAACGGCTCAGTTGGGGGCGTGCAGTGGCTCAGTTTGGGAGCCTTCCGCTCCGCCACGTCCCGTAATTTCAGAAATGACACAGATGATTTGTCGGTTTAGTTTTTACATCACATGGGCATGTAGCGGCTCAGTTTGGGAGCGTTCTGCCCTGGCACGTGTCCGGTAATTTCAGAAATGACACAGATGGTTTGTCGGCATGATGTCAGTGCTTTTCAATTAACAATTTACATGAAGAGAAAGACAAGGAGTGTGAAGATTCTAAAGTGAAGCAAGGAAAACGCCTTCTGTGTTTCTTTTCATGTTTGTGACAATTTTTGACTGAAGTCTTCATACATGAAAACATGAAAACTACAAAAAAAGAGGCAGATATATCTTCTGGATAGACATGTGCAGTAGATACTGTGAAAGAAAATGGAATAAAAAGTGAGGAAAAGTCTGAAAAGGTGAGGTAGTTATTTTCTCCAGATGTTCAAAATGCGTCACATACTTTGAGAATAACTCCATAACTGTGGCGGACTGCACAGCCGTACAGTAGCAGCAGAAATACCATAACATTTGGCATCGCAGAGCAGGGAGTTGGCCTGTTTCTGGGTTTTGGAACGTGTGTGGAATCTCAGTGGAGAAAGAGCAGAAATCTCATGAAAATCCCAGGGTGGGGTCCCAACCGCAGAAGTGCAGAGTGCAAGATGATCATTTCCTTCAGAATGGAAATTTCTCTTCTTGGCTCTGCAGTGACTGCAAACACGGAGGTTTGTTATCCTCCAGGATGATGGGGGGAAAGTAGCAAAACGAGAGGATTTCCATCCTTAATTTCATTCATCAGTTGTTCATCTATTAATGGAACTCAGGCAACTGCGTCAAATCTGGGGTTGATGTGTTTAAACATTTGAGAATGAGAGTGGATGAGGGACGATGTGACACATAAAAAGTCCCCCCCCCCCCCCAACATCTTAATGAGCCAAGGTTTTTTTGGAAGCCTGTCGGTCATCTAGATTATGAAATAGAATTGTAACAATGAATATAAGGGGTGCACAGCCTTTTTCTGCTGTGTATTTAAGATCCATGTTTAATATGGATACTGTACGAAAGCTGATATGAAAAGCTTTATTATGATCTATAAGATATTGGTACTCCGGGAACAACATAACTACTATTGCATTCCATTTCCTATGATATTGTTAAAAAGTTAATTACACTATTTTGTGCATAATTTTGCATTCAGAACCAAGGGTCAGAGTTGTAATGTCACAGCAGGAGACCCCAGCACAGAGAACCACAGTGAAGGTAGGATAAAAACCTGGTTCATTACAGTCAATGTTGACAGGTTGTGCGAGAGCACGTAGCAGCAGCAGTTTTCACCAAACAATAGTCTGTGAAGTGGTGATAGGCTGAGTTCAGCTACGTAGGAAATCAATCCAACAGTCAACCACATCCTTAATGGGAGCAACAAAAAATATAGGGAGAGGTTCAATACACAAAAAATCCATCACACCAGCTGACTAAAGCTAGAATCAGCAGGTAAGGCTCTGAAAACACAGGATGGCAGCATGGGTCAATAACACAGAGGCAAACAACACGAGAGAGCAGGCGTGAAGCTCGACAACAAGGCAAAGTCAGCGTCAGTCAGGAAATGCTGATGTTTGTCGTGGGGCCAGAAAAATTTTCAACATCTTTAAAATCTTTGACGTTCATGCTAAAACGCTAGCAAGAATTGAACTTCGCTATCACTACGTCACCTTCAGTATTGCGCTGTTACTGCTTCGTTCACCTCCGCCAGAGTCTTCTGGATCTCTTGGGTATGAAGAAATATGAATAAATGTGAAGGTATATGTGGAGCCCGTCTCAACATCGTACCAGTAATAAGTAGCAAAATCACAGATTTACATCGAGTTCATCTACAGTATGCTACGTCACTTGAGTCAGTGATCAGCTCCACCGAGCTATGCTGATTAACAGACTGTGCTACCAATGCACCCGCCCTCCAACAGTGAAAGTTTCCATTTACTTCATGTCACCCTAACACGAAGGAGAATCATAAGAGAGCAAAATGAACAACACTAGAATATAATCCACAGGAGATCACGCTAGAAACAGCAAAACCCAGAGACCAGGACAGAACACCAGAAACATGAACCTTGGCAAGGGTTAGGGTTTGAATAACAATAACTTGTTTTGGTCATGCGATCACTCCCTCCTGGCTGAATACTACATGGGGTTTTGTGTAAGCGATGTACTAGGTGGCCTGACTCGTGCATCATCCCTCGACAACAGCAGGCAACATTTATCTGTGTGACAGTTAAGGTTACTAAATGATGGGAAAGCGGTACCCAACTCGTCACATACTGAGGTTTGGTCACGAGTAGAACTCTGCCTGAGTGTGTGAGGAGTTGGGTGTGAGAATGTGTTGAAGTAACAGAACTAACTGGGCCAGGCATCTCAAAGTGGTTCCAGTTCTGCCCATCCCAAGTCTATAACTCACACTCTGCTAAAGGTCTGATACCATGATGCTTAATTGAGTGGAAGAAGTGATGAGTTCATCTGAGGCGGACTTGGTCAGGACCGAACGGTGATGCGTTCATGCTTGAAGCCAACAATGAGTCATCGCAGCTGAACATAAGGGCTCATAACTTTCTTATTTAATGTACTGTTTGAAGAGTGTGTAACTCATGAAGTCAAACCACCAGACACACGGAGCTTCTGTTGTATTTATGTCTGCTTGGACATGGTGTGGAAATATTTATTCCTCTGATTGTGACATCTGAAAGCTTGTTTTTCTCTCTCTCTCTATCTTCAGTGACATTCTGAACGGCTCTGCTGTGTGCGTATACCGAATGGAAGATGTGGTTCGGGCTTTCAAGGGCGACTTCCTGCATAGGGACGGGCCTCAGTATAAATGGGCAGAGTTTACAGGCAAGGTGCCCTACCCACGACCAGGAACTGTAAGTCCAGACTCCAAACACTCTGAGTTTGTTCTGTATTAGTTGGGATTCATCCGCTTTGGCGATGTTCCTGACCTTATCTGGCACCATTAAATCATATGTAGGACCTGAGGCTCTTTGGTGTCGGGGCTCATCCTAGGATTTTGTAGCGTCAAGTGGACGAGAGTCTGCAACTCCCCCTGGATGGGGCGCCAGTCTGATGCAGGTTACTTCCCCAGCTCATGTCGGTTTCAGTTTTGTCGAACTTTGACGTGCAAATTCACTTTGATGCCCAGTGTAAGCAGCTTTTATCCAGAATGGCATTCATAGATATATTAACAAGCCATTTTGCATAATCTGATTTTAGTCACAGTGTGCTTGGGTATAAACTGTTCACACATAGTAATAATACAATAACATGCAGTTGTCGTGCGGTATGCATTTTCAGAGTTAGACGATATATCGCCCTCGTCTAACTCGGGTGAATATCGGTCATTTTGGGCGACTGGGCATGGACGGAGGAACTCGACAACTGCATGTTATTTGCATTATTATCACTTACTGAGATACACAACACGTGGAATCACATTAACAATATTTAATGTCATTTCAAAACGCACTACACCCAGCGCACATAAAAAGTTGGCTCACTTTAACTTGTCATGTTGGCTGTACCCCAGAGCGCTGCTCTCCAAATTCGTCAGGGCGTCCTCATCAAGCTGGCTGCTTTGGCTGCTGTCCATTGTCAGACTATCCATGATAACATCATCCGGAATATCCATATTGGGACCAACACACACTTCCCACCTTTTCATGTTATCGTCTGCAGACAGTTCTTGGGCTGCGCATGCTATGATGTGCATAACTTTATGCACAGCGGGCGGGTATTGGGATACCCGCCCATTCTGTGGGCAGTATAGACAGGTAGCGTAAATGTAAATCTATGCTACCTGTCCAGCAACGCCTCAGTAAGTGATAATAATGTGTAATATGTAAGAAAAGACTGGATAGTATCAAGACATTTTCTTCAGGTACTTGTTAGCCTTTTATTATTTTATTATTGAGGCCGATGCCATTACTGAAGTATTACCTAGATTTACAGAATTTGATAGTATCTCACTAGGCATGCTGATGAAACTCATAACATCTACAAAAGCACAGCCTGTTTATTTAATCCCATACCAACAAAACTGTTTAAGGACCTGTGGCCCACTCTTGGGCCGACTGTGCTGGAAATTATTAATCTTTCTTTAACTTCTGGATCTGTTCCTAAATGTTTCAGATCTGCAGTGATTAAACCATTACGTAAGAAACCTAATCTTGACACTAGTGTATTGAAAAACTTTAGGCCGATATCAAAACTATCATTTGCACTAAAATTCTGGAAAAAGTGGCGTTACGGCAGCTCGTGGACTATCTTACTGAGAATAATCTCTTTGAGCCACTGCAGTCTGCTTTTAGAAAATATCATTCCACAGAGATGGCTCTCACTAAAGTGGTGAATGATCTTCTGCTTGCAGGGCATTCAGACACCACTATGGTTCTTGTGTTGTTAGATCTCAGTGCTGCATTTGACACCGTGGATCATCATATTCTATTTGGGATTACTGGGAGTGCCCTTGCATGGTTGACGTCATACCTGACCAGTCATTCCCACTGTGTTTTGTACAGTAACACTACCTCTAACCTTAGTGATATGAAATGTGGTGTTCCACAGGGTCCATCTTAGACCCACTGCTTTTCTCCCTTTATATAGCACTGCTTGGACACATACAGCAGCATTTTGGGATTATCTTTCACTGCTATGCTGATGATACTCTGTTATACATGCTGATAACTGCTGGTAATCTCATCCACATAAAATCCTTAGAAGATTGCCTTGCATCAGTGAGAAGATGGATATCTAGCAACTTCCTACTTTTAAACTCTGAAAAAGACTGAAATGATGGTTCTTGGTTCAGTGAGACATCTGCATCAATTTGACCAGTTAACGCTCAGCCTAGGCTTGTGTGTCATACACCACACTGACAAAATGAGGAACGTTGGGGTCATTTTTGATCCTACGTTGTCCTTTGACCTCCACATTAGAAATATTATAAGGACCTGCGAAATATAGTGAAGATTCATCCTATCCTGTCTATGGCTGATGCTGAGACCCTGATTCATGCATTTGTTTCTTCTAGATTGGACTACTGCAATGTTCTATTTTCTGGTTTACCGCAGTCCAGCATTAGGGGTCTCCAGTTGGTTCAAAATGCTGCTGCCAGACCTTCGACACAAAGCAGAAAGTTTGACCACATTACACCCATTTTGGCAATGCCTTCAACTAGCTTCCTCTCCCTGTGAGATCAGATTTTAAGGTTCTGCTACTAGCCTATAAAATTGTTCATGGACTGGCACCTCCCTACTTAGCTGACCTAATTAAACCCTACGTACAGGCCCAGGCTTTGCATTCCCATGGGTGCAGGACTACTTTGTGTCCCTAGGGGTGAATAAAAAGACTGCGGCCATACAGCTTTCTCTTATCTGCCCCTGTTCTGTGGATGATCTCCCTGCGTCATAAAACAGTCAGATTCTGTGGGGATTTTCAAGTCCAGACTTAAGACGAACTACTTTTCCCTTTCGTATGGCTAGTATCTGGTATAGTATGTTACTTTTCTTTTACTCATTCATTTTATTAGGAAACAGAGTGGGTCGCGGCCCTCATCAACTTATCTAATTCTGGGTCTTTGAGTGAAGCTTAGGGCTAGTGGCCGGCGATCACCTTAGTATTTCTTTTGTTTTCCCTCGTTGCTTAATGCTGAAAAATGATACTGTATTTGTGTCTTTATGATGCCTGATCTGTTTTTTTTCTTTTCTTTCTGTTTGAGGTGCGGCTCCATCCAGAGATGGGTGTGGGTGTCTGTTCCAGAAAACCCCTCTTGTCCTGTGCACACGGCAACATTTCCTGTATATTCGTTTTGTGAATTGTTTTTGTAATTTCTGTCGGTAGCAGGTCCAAGCAGAGGGTCACTCCTTTGAGTCTGGTCTGCTTGAGGTTCATCCTCAGAGGGGAGTTTTTTCTTTCCACTGTCGCCTGTGTGCTTGTTCTGGGGGTTAGTAAGGTTAGACCTTACTTGTGTGAAGTGCCTTGAGGCAACTTTGTTGTGATTGGCGCTAGTGTAAATGAATATAAATTGAAAAACAATTAAAATGAAATTATAATGACAGTACATGGTTACTTTTTGGAGGTGGGGATGTCTACCTGCTTGGATGGTTGCCATCAGGAGTCATAGTGTGGTGGCCACGGCAACACGCAACACATTTAAGGACATGACCTCTCAGTACCTCAATAAAACGCTTGTTAGCGTTTTATTGAGGTACTCATGACACACATGAAGAAAATGTATTTATACTGTTCAGCCTTTTCTTACATGTAACTACAAAGCTGGCTCATAGATAAAGGCCCGGTCACACAGCATATGACGATTCCTGAACGAAAGGGTAAAAAAGTAAAAAAGTCACAAATCGCTGAGAAAAGGCGGACGAATGAGCTTTTGACCTTTCCCATCACCGAACAGCCTGCAAATCAAGAGCGCAAAAGGAACGAAAGAAGAACAAAACGAAACCGAAGCTAACATTGATCTCCACGCTTTAAATGAAACACATCTGGACATGCTGGAGCAGTGTGTGTCTGCAACCTGCTCTGTGTTCCAGGACTCAGTGCTGGGACGGAGCGCTGTACCACCTGAGTTCTGGAGAATTTGCAATCAGAAGCGTGTGATCCAACCCACTGTGGATATCTCTGCACACGTCGGTGGATCCACCTACTCTGTTTGCTCATCCAGAACGACAGAGGGATCATCTCCATCATCAGAATCCTCACTGTCTGGTTCAGACTGACGACACACTGCACGCTTCATCTTGCTCCAATTTAAAAAAAAAAGAAAACGTTGGTATGCCGTGGTGGCTGCTGTTTCACTGTATTATGTTACTAAGCCATATATATTGATTTTTAACATAAAACTGTCTAAAGGGGGAATAAATATAAGTGTAAAGATTGAATATATCAGAGCAGTAAATTGATCAGTCCATGTGAACGCTGTGCATTGACTCCCCATGTGTGGTTATTTCAACCAGCTGCATTGTGGATCAGCTGATCCACAACATGAATTCTGCCTTCCAGAACAGCTCTTCAAACAACCCCAATTCCAATGACGTTGGGACATTGTGTAAAATGTAAATAAAAACAGAATACAATGATTTGCCAATCCTCTTCAACCTATATTCAGTTTAATACACCACAAAGACAAGATATTTAATGTTTAAACTGATAAACATTATTGTTTTTGTGCAAATATTTGCTCATTTTGAAATGGATGCCTGCAACACATTTCAAAAAAGCTTCTGGTTTCCAACTGGCTGTCTCTAACAGTTTCTGAAAAAAAATTCATGGAGCAAAGCGGCAGCCTCTCAGCCATTTCACTGACAATAAAAATCCGACAAGGGGGGGGGGGACCAGTGCTCACTCAAACCTGCCCACAGGGCGAATGGACACAACCGACAGGCGTGAAAAAAACTCACGCATGCGCACGAAGGTTCAAGCTTGTCTGATGCAAGCGCACATGATTCAAATCCATATAGTTTTTGAAAAAAATAAAAAGGTCGGATACTTTTCTCACAGACCTCGTATGTTTAGATAGATAGATAGCTTTTATTGTCATTGTCATTACAACAACGAGATTTCTGCACTCACATTCCACATACAAACAGCAATTAATCTGCAGTTATTACTTGTTTACCGTAATAATGGCACACATCAGAATTAGGACAACACATATACATTTGACATTGTTTATGTGCACTAAACTTGAAACAGTCCATTTTCCAATTGAGGCGATGTGAGTGTGTTGGTAGCCGCTGCAACTGTCAAGTCGCGCCGCCTGCCAGCTTGGGAAGAACAGGGGCCTGCCACAGGAGGGGAGGGGCAGGAAGAGAGGTAAAAGGAGAAACTGGAGCATGCTTCAGTCCATGTGTAAGTCAGTTAATGTCTTTGTGGGTTGAGATAAGAATGGAGCCGAATAATCTCACCAAGGTCTGAATAAATTCCTCTGGAGGTAAACAGTGGGCAATTGACCTTGAGGCTAGATAGCCTGTAGTGTTGCAGCTGAGCAGTGAAAAACACTTTTTAACAGTTCCACTTGTACAGCCAAATCCCAATTATCAATTCAATCAATCAATTTTATTTATATATAGCGCCAAATCACAACAAACAGTTGCCCCAAGGCGCTTTATATTGTAAGGCAAGGCCATACAATAATTACGTAAAAACCCCAACGGTCAAAACGACCCCCTGTGAGCAAGCACTTGGCGACAGTGGGAAGGAAAAACTCCCTTTTAACAGGAAGAAACCTCCAGCAGAACCAGGCTCAGGGAGGGGTAGTCTTCTGCTGGACTGGTTGGGGCTGAGGGAGAGAACCAGGAAAAAGACATGCTGTGGAGGGGAGCAGAGATCAATCACTAATGATTAAATGCAGAGTGGTGCATACAGAGCAAAAAGAGAAAGAAACACTCAGTGCATCATGGGAAACTGCCCAGCAGTCTAAGTCTATAGCAGCATAACTAAGGGATGGTTCAGGGTCACCTGATCCAGCCCTAACTATAAGCTTTAGCAAAAAGGAAAGTTTTAAGCCTAATCTTAAAAGTAGAGAGGGTGTCTGTCTCCCTGATCCGAATTGGGAGCTGGTTCCACAGGAGAGGAGCCTGAAAGCTGAAGGCTCTGCCTCCCATTGTACTCTTACAAACCCTAGGAACTACAAGTAAGCCTGCAGTCCGAGAGCGAAGCGCTCTATTGGGGTGATATGGTACTATGAGGTCCCTAAGATAAGATGGGACCTGATTATTCAAAACCTTATAAGTAAGAAGAAGAATTTTAAATTCTATTCTAGAATTAACAGGAAGCCAATGAAGAGAGGCCAATATGGGTGAGATATGCTCTCTCCTTCTAGTCCCCGCTAGTACTCTAGCTGCAGCATTTTGAATTAACTGAAGGCTTTTCAGTGAACTTTTAGGACAACCTGATAATAATGAATTACAATAGTCCAGCCTAGAGGAAATAAATGCATGAATTAGTTTTTCAGCATCACTCTGAGACAAGACCTTTCTAATTTTAGAGATATTGCGTAAATGCAAAAAAGCAGTCCTACATATTTGTTTAATATGCGCTTTGAATGACATATCCTGATCAAAAATGACTCCAAGATTTCTCACAGTATTACTAGAGGTCAGGGTAATGCCATCCAGAGTAAGGATCTGGTTGGACACCATGTTTCTAAGATTTGTGGGGCCAAGTACAATAACTTCAGTTTTATCTAAGTTTAAAAGCAGGAAATTAAAGGTCATCCATGTCTTTATGTCTGTAAGACAATCCTGCAGTTTAGCTAATTGGTGTGTGTCCTCTGGCTTCATGGATAGATAAAGCTGGGTATCATCTGCGTAACAATGAAAATTTAAGCAATGCCGTCTAATAATACTGCCTAAGGGAAGCATGTATAAAGTGAATAAAATTGGTCCTAGCACAGAACCTTGTGGAACTCCATAATTAACCTTAGTCTGTGAAGAGGGATTCCCCATTTACATGAACAAATTGTAATCTATTAGATAAATATGATTCAAACCACCGCAGCGCAGTGCCTTTAATACCTATGGCATGCTCTAATCTCTGTAATAAAATTTTATGGTCAACAGTATCAAAAGCAGCACTGAGGTCTAACAGAACAAGCACAGAGATGCGTCCACTGTCTGAGGTCATAAGAAGATCATTTTTAACCTTCACTAATGCTGTTTCTGTACTATGATGAATTCTAAAACCTGACTGAAACTCTTCAAATAGACCATTCCTCTGCAGATGATCAGTTAGCTGTTTTACAACTACCCTTTCAAGAATTTTTGAGAGAAAAGGAAGGTTGGAGATTGGCCTATAATTAGCTAAGATAGCTGGGTCAAGTGATGGCTTTTTAAGTAATTTAATTTAATTACTGCCACCTTAAAAGCCTGTGGTACATAGCCAACTAATAAAGATAGATTGATCATATTTAAGATGGAAGCATTAAATAATGGTAGGGCTTCCTTGAGCAGCCTGGTAGGAATGGGGTCTAATAGACATGTTGATGGTTTGGATGAAGTAACTAATGAAAATAACTCAGACAGAACAATCTGAGAGAAAGAGTCTAACCAAATACCGGCATCACTGAAAGCAGCCAAAGATAACGATATGTCTTTGGGATGGTTATGAGTAATTTTTTCTCTAATAGTTAAAATTTTATTAGCAAGAAAGTCATGAAGTCATTACTAGTTAAAGTTAAAGGAATACTCGGCTCAATAGAGCTCTGACTCTTTGTCAGCCTGGCTACAGTGCTGAAAAGAAACCTGGGGTTGTTCTTATTTTCTTCAAGTAGTGATGAGTAGTAAGATGTCCTAGCTTTACGGAGGGCTTTTTTATAGAGCAACAGACTCTTTTTCCAGGCTAAGTGAAGATCTTCTAAATTAGTGAGACGCCATTTCCTCTCCAACTTACGGGTTATCTGCTTTAAGCTGCGAGTTTGTGAGTTATACCACGGAGTCAGGCACTTCTGATTTAAAGCTCTCTTTTTCAGAGGAGCTACAGCATCCAAAGTTGTCGTCAATGAGGATGTAAAACTATTGACGAGATACTCTATCTTACTTACAGAGTTTAGATAGCTACTCTGCACTGTGTTGGTATATGGCATTAGAGAACATAAAGAAGGAATCATATCCTTAAACCTAGTTACAGCGCTTTCTGAAAGACTTCTAGTGTAATGAAACTTATTCCCCACTGCTGGGTAGTCCATCAGAGTAAATGTAAATTTTATTAAGAAATGATCAGACAGAAGGGAGTTTTCAGGGAATACTGTTAAGTCTTCAATTTCCATACCATAAGTCAGAACAAGATCTAAGATATGATTAAAGTGGTGGGTGGACTCATTTACATTTTGAGCAAAGCCAATTGAGTCTAATAATAGATTAATGCAGTGTTGAGGCTGTCATTCTCAGCATCTGTGTGGATGTTAAAATTGCCCACTATAATTATCTTATCTGAGCTAAGCACTAAGTCAGACAAAAGCTCTGAAAATTCACAGAGAAACTCACAGTAACGACCAGGAGGACAATAGATAACAACAAATAAAACTGGTTATTGGGACTTCCAATTTGGATGGACAAGACTAAGAGTCAAGCTTTCAAATGAATTAAAGCTCTGTCTGGATTTTTGATTAATTAATAAGCTGGAATGGAAGATTGCTGCTAATCCTCCGCCTCGGCCCGTGCTACGAGCGTTCTGGCAGTTAGTGTGACTCGGGGGTGTTGACTCATTTAAACTAACATATTCATCCTGCTGTAACCAGGTTTCTGTAAGGCAGAATAAATCAATATGTCGATCAATTATTATATCATTTACTAACAGGGACTTAGAAGAGAGAGACCTAATGTTTAATAGACCACATTTAACTGTTTTAGTCTGTGGTGCAGTTGAAGGTGCTATATTATTTTTTCTTTTTGAATTTTTATGCTTAAATAGATTTTTGCTGGTTATTGGTGGTCTGGGAGCAGGCACCGTCTCTACGGGGATGGGGTAATGAGGGGATGGCAGGGGGAGAGAAGCTGCAGAGAGGTGTGTAAGACTACAACTCTGCTTCCTGGTCCCAACCCTGGATAGTCATGGTTTGGAGGATTTAAGAAAATTGGCCAGATTTCTAGAAATGAGAGCTGCTCCATCCAAAGTGGGATGGATGCTGTCTCTCCTAACAAGACCAGGTTTTCCCCAGAAGCTTTGCCAATTATCTATGAAGCCCACCTCATTTTTTGGACACCACTCAGACAGCCAGCAATTCAAGGAGAACATGCGGCTAAACATGTAAATATTCTTAATTATGAATTAAGAATATTCCTAATTATGAATTAAGAATATTCACCGGCCTCCAAAACCTTCAGCTTCAACTGCAAGGCACGCATCAGCTCCAAGGTGTCATCCAATTTGCATCTGGGTTCAAGAGTCAACGCAGTCTGAGAATGTCCTGGCTTGCCAACCTCATTAATCATGACGGATAAGCGAGGGCCCGTGGTTCTTGATAACGCCATCTTGCGGTCCTGACCTTCTTGTAGAAAAAATGGTGTCAATAGCGTTCAGAGACCAGCTGATCAATTCCATGGTTAATCCAATAGTAGTCCAATAGATCCAGAATCCAATATAATTTTTGAGGAATTCACAACCTGGTGAAGTAGGGACTTGAAGGTTAAAAGTAGAGAGATAAGGGAGAGTGGTGGAGATGCGACCGCCCTCGTTGGAGTCCCAAGCTATGCTACCACTGTGTTATGTCACCTTTCCTTCTAACAACAGTCAATAAGCGTTTGGAAACTGAGGACACGAATTGTTGAAGCTTTGTAGGTGGAATTCTTTCCCATTCTTGCTTGATGTACGACTTCAGTTGTTCAACAGTCCGGGGTCTCTGTTCTCATATTTTACGCTTCATAATGCGCCACACATTTTCAATGGGCGACAGGTCTGGACTGCAGGCAGGCCAGTCTAGTACCTGCACTCTTTTACTACAAAGCCATGCTGTTGTAACACGTGCAGAATGTGGCTTGGCATTGTCTTGCTGAAATAAGCAGGGATATCCCTGAAAAGACGTTGCTTGGATGGCAGCATGTGTTGCTCCAAAACCTCAATGGACCTTTCAGCATTGATGGTGCCATCACAGATGTGTAATTTGCCCATGTCATGGGCACAAACACACCTTCATACCATCACAGATGCTGGCTTTTGAACTTTGCGCTGGTAACCATCTGGATGATACCGGTTTTAAATGCAATGCTGCCTGAGGGATCGAAGGTCACGGGCATTCAATGTTGTTTTTCGGCCTTTCCGCTTACTTGTAGAAAGTTCTGCAGATTCTCTGAATCGTCTGATTATATTACGGACTGTAGATGACGGAATCCCTAAATTCCTTGCAATTTGTTGTTCACAAAGTGATGATCCTCGCCCCATCTTTGCTTGTGAATGGCTGAGCCTTTTGGGGATGCTTTTTTTTATACCCAATCATGTCACTCAACTGTTTCGAATTAGGTGTTCTTTGAGCATTCATCAACTTTCCCAGTCTTTTGTTGCCCCGTCCCAACTTTTTTGAAACGTGTTGCAGGCATCTATTTCAAAATGAGCAAATATTTGCACAAAAACAAAAACGTTTATCAGGTTGAACATTAAATATAATGGGCCTCATGTATCAACGTTGCGCACTTGTGGCGTAAATTTACGGTGTAAATTTGAAGTACACCAAAGTTACCGTGACATGTATCAAGCAGTGCACACCTGCCCATTTCCAGCGTACGCCTGATGTGACCTTGATAAATGCGGCGGGTGAAAACAATCGGAATTATAATAAACACGCCCATAAATATTCAGATCTGCTTCAGACACACCCTCATTTTATGACATGGAAACCAGGTAGACGGCAAAGAAAAAGAACTCCACCAATCACAGTTACAGTGGTCCCTCGTTTATCGCGGGAGTTATGTTCTAAAAATAGCCCGTAATACGCGAAACCGCGTTAGCGTCAGCGTTATTTTTTACAATTATTATAGACGTTTCAAAGCTGTAAAACCACTTTATACACTTTCTCAATCAGGCATGAACATTTTCTCACTTTTCTCTTGTGTGTAAACACTCTCAAAGTTCAAACCTTAGTAGAAAAATAAGACCAAACTGTTTTCAGGCCCAAACATTTGTTTGAGAAATAAAAATAGAACGTTTTCCTATAAATAATTATGATGGCTTTTAGAACTAACAAATTTAATTTTAACGATCAACGTACGAGGTTGGACACATAAGAAATTATTAATAGTGACTGACCAGTATTTCACAGATCGCGCCTCTGCGTCCTGACGCCGCTCCTTTTTCCACTCACCTCACTGCAGGTGTCTTTTTCCGAGTGACAAACACAGTTATGAGTAGTTGTTGGCTCTTTTTTCTTCTGGGCGAGAAGATTCTTATAAACAGACACACAGGACACAGAACACTGTAAAAAAAAAAAAGCATGCAAAATTGGACTAAAATCTCCGCGAAACGGCGAGGCCGCGAAAGGTGAACTGTGTTATAGCGAGGGACCACTGTATTCTCTTTTCACATGTCAATAATTCTTGACGTGGATATTTGCTCGCTCAATTAATAAGACACGCCTAATTTTTCAGATTTCTTTATTTTTAAAATGTATTTCTTTATTTATTTTATTGTAACAAACGAATGGAGACGACAACCTGATTGCAGCACGGGCGAAGGGAATGACAACACTACAGTTGTAATTATCAATTTCATTGTCTAAAACGATCACACCACATAAAGTTAAGCTCAGCGCTGCTCTGGCTCCAGGCTCTGGAGAAAAAGGCGAGCAGCGCTTTCTTTGCGGTCAGCGCTGTGGCCACGGATCGTGCTCGATAGACCAACAATCCCGCAAAAGCGGGATTTGTATTGATTATTATGTAGTATAATCAGGAAAGTGTTATTTATGTAACATATGCATTGATTTGTATAATGGCACTGTTTATCATGTTGATCATTTTCATTTTTATGTGGATTCCAGTGCTGGTTCATTTTGGTGTATAATTTACGCCACCTCTCGACCTGGTGTATATTTTCAGCGCAGCGTACGCCAACGACCACACTGATCAATGCCAAGTAGCGCAGCCGTTTTGGCGTACACCCCATATACGCTCAAATATCGCCGTACGCATGTTGATACATGAGGCTCATTGTCTTTGTGGTGTATTCAATTGAATATAGGTTGAAGAGGATTTGCAAATCATTGTATTGTTTTTTTTAACATTTTACACAACATCCCAACTTCATTGGAACTGGGGTTGTGTAATCGTCTGAATTATCTACCTGTTGCTACATGTACAGAAGGGCTGGATTGTCATTCCTACACTCATATTGTTATATTTAATAAAAAACAATAAGCGCACGCAGGAGGCGATCACTGTTGCTGCTGCCACTGCCGCTACGTTGAATTACCATTGGAAATGACATGACTTTTTGTTGTTTCAAATTCAGCAGTTGCTTGTGGCAGGAGCATGGTTTTCATTTTATTTTTGGTGAAATAATTCATTGTATCCACACAAAAGATTAATTATGGCATATATAAGGTGCCTGAGCCCAGTGAAGCTGACATCCCCCCCCCCCCGATAAAAAAATAACAAATAATTTGTTCAAATTTTTTGACAGTTTAAAAATCCTGACAAAGCGCCAGCTGCAGGAACAAAGCTGTGCGAAGGTTAAACAATGCCAAGGAAAGTGAACGAAAGTCCAGATTTCTTGTTTTTTTGGGCTTTGTTACCCTTTGTTAATTGCCGTGTGACCGGGCCATAACTAGCCCAGCCCATTCAATGAAATGTCTAGCAAGCTTTACTAGCTAGCTTATGGCTGGCTTTAAAATGAGCCTGAGCCTGCTTACTTATTATTAATGTTAAAAGTTATTTATTTTACCCAGAAGTACCACCAGTGGGAATGACCCAAAAATGTACTGCTTCCAGCCACAGCCGTACTGAAAGAAAAAAACAAAAAAAACAATGCAGGCTGCATTTGCAGACTGCAGAATGCAGACTTCCAACATGTGGGAAGTCTTTTGAAACTGTGTGGGACAGATCTGGCCTTCGGTCTGATCCTGTCAGATCTCCGTGTCGATGTACGGACTCAACAACGAAACAAGAACAAGAGTGAGCAACAGGCATGAAGAATTGAAGCTGCTGCAGCAATCTAAATATCCCAGCACAGTCACTGTGGATAAATCCACTCTGACTCGGGTCCTTCTCCCCCGATTGCTCAGTTTAGATGGGCGTCCAGCTCTAGGAAGAGTCCTGGTGGATCCAAACTTCTTCCATAAACTTCTTCCATTTAAAGTTGATGGAGGCCACTGTGCTCATTGGGACCATCAAAGCAGCAGAAATATTTCTGTTCCCTTCCCCAGATTTGTGCCTCGAGACAATCCTGTCTCAGAGGTCTACAGACAGTTGACTTCATGTTTGGTTTGTGCTCTGACATGCACTGTCATCTGTGGGACCTTATATGTAGACAGGTGTGTGTCTTTCCAAATCATGTCCAATCAACTGAATTTACCCCAGATGGACTCCAGTTTAGCTGTGGAAACATCTCAAGAATGATCAGTGAAAACAGGATACACTCGAGCTCATTGTTGAGCTTCATGGCAAAGGCTGTGAATACTTATGTACACGTGATTTCTTAGTTTTTTGATTTTTCATGAATTTGCAACAATCTAAAAAAAAACATTTTTCACAGTCATTATGGGGTATTGTGTGTAGAAGGAAAAAAATGAATTTCATCCATTTTGGAATAAGGCTGTAACATAACAAAATGTGGAAAAAGTGAAGTGCTGTGAATGCTTTCTGGATGCAGTGCACAGTTTAGTCTTTAGGTCAGTTGCTTAGCATTAGGGTTAGCATGACCTGACTGCCTCCACTGTGAGGAGCAGGGTTTATCATGCGCTTTCTTAAAAATACATAGTTATGTAAATATGTATTTTTAGTGTATTATAAATGCTAATGTTACCTCGTTAGCAATGCTAGCCTGAGGCTAACAGGCTAGTGTTTGGTTGAAATCTCGCTAGCATCACATAAAGCAGTGCTTAGCAACCTGACATCTAGCATGAACAATTAAAGTGCTAATGTTTGCATGAAAACCTGCATCACTTAATGCAATAGTAATGGGCTAATGATAGCATGAGCTGCCTCCATTGTGAGCAAGAGGATTTATAATGTGCTTAGAAATACATACTTATATGAATATAGGCTAATGTTAGCTCATTACCAATGTTAACACGAGACTAAGGTGGCTAATGTAAGCATGGAAACTTCCTAGCGTCACATAATGCAGTGCTAGTGGCCTGACAGAGCATGAAAATTTGCTAACAAGCTAACATCTGCATGAAAACTAAGTTGGTTCCAATCCTCCAGCCAATGCAAAGGAGTTGGTATCGGGTTATTTGGTCACATGACTTTTAGTCCGGATTCTGACATTTTGCTAATTGGCCGAGACACGCTGCTCTCTGATTGGCCGCAGCCTTTGTTTACAATGTAGCACTGGTACCACAGTATCTGGAGGAGTGGAACCAACTTGTATTTTCTGCGGTTATGCCACAGCCAATCACAGAGTGTGGTGTGATAGCCAATAGCGGCCAACATATCGTATGGACCAATCACAGCCATGTTTTCAAAAACGCACTACCAGTCTCTGTATAAGAGACAGAACATGCTAGCATCACTTAACACAATGCTAATGGACTAACATTTGCATAAGCTGCTTCCATTGTGAGCAACAGGATTTATAATGTGCTTATAAATACAACATACTTACATACACACATGCTAATGTTAGCTTACCAGCGATGATAACATGAGGCTAACGGGTTGATGGGTTGATATTAGCATGAAAACTCACTAGCATCGCATTACAATGTTAATGGCCTGACACTTTAGCCTGAAAGCGTGTTAGCATCACTGACCATGATGCTAATGGGCTAACGTTGGCATGACATGCCACCATTGTGAGCAACAGGATTTAAATGAAGCCAACAGCTACAATTTTTCTTCATAAAGTCTTACTCCACATTTTCCTTTAATTTTACATGTTACCTGGATAAAATGATAATCTCTCTGTGGTTTAAATAACTGATATCTTGAGATATGATGCCTGAGGTTTGTTTTTTGTTTTGTGTCTCTCAGTGTCCCAGCAGCACTTATGGAAGCTACAGCTCGACCAGAGAGTATCCCGACGACGTCATCTTCTTCAGCAGGACTCACCCACTGCTGCAGGTGCAGCTGATGGTTCACTTTAATACGTTACACTTATTTAAATAAGACTGTGGCCCATTTTACAGCCAGGTCATCTAAAGGCGGTTTAAAGATATAAACTGACCACTGCAGCTCTTTGAGCTTCTTAATTATCATCACAGCCATGCTTGGCTTATCTCAAAAATTAACCGGTTAACTTTCACAGGGGATTAATTCACACTCAGTTTTATGTTGTCTTAGGAACATGTTCTGCCTCTGGGAGAGCGCCCCCTCTTGGTTAGGGTGGGCGTTCACTACAAGTTCAGCAAACTGCAGGTGGACAGAGTGGAGGCCGTGGACGGCACCTACGACGTCCTCTTCATTGGCACAGGCAGGTTTCTGAAAGTTCAGGAGCGTGCACATGAAAGCTGAGGTATATGTGAATTATTGTCAAACTCTGCGCTGTGCTTAATGCAGACTCTGGAGTGGTCCTGAAGGCGATCCACCTGCCCCGAGAGCACGGTCAAGGTCAGGAGGTCACTCTGGAGCAGCTGCAGGTCTTTCAGGTGCATAAAATGTAATGTTTCATGTTCTTTGTTTTTACCACCAGAGACCAGTTAGCTCTGAAGCTGCACTTATGTTCAGTGCGAGAGAACCCAAATGCATGACACAGATTTGTGGTGAAGGTCATGGGAGACGGGAGGTTTGTTTGAAAGAGGGAGAGAGGAGCGCCATGCCCACAACACACAAATACATGCAGGGAGAGAAAACTGCTCAATTCCCAACAAACATGCAGAGATTCAAGTTCTCGGTCGCTACAACAGATTTCCTTCAGATGGGCTGCCAAAGGGTAGATTTCGTGCTGACGGCGTCCTGATGCAGAATCAAGGCTGGATGTAAGATATAAAATTTACCTTGTTCAAAATGTTCAAAAAGCAGTTTCTAGAATAGTGTCTCTGTTTTGCTTTTGGGTTTTTTTTTCCCCTGGTCGTGTCCTGCCTGCAGGGTGGGGGGGGGCAGTGTGTTCAAGTGTGTCACAGTGAGCACAGTCCAGAGATCTACAAACATATTTTGAAACTTTTCTTTCAAAATCTGCTCTGAGTGTCTCTGTGAGTGTCCTCACTGCAGTTAAACTAAAAACACAGCTGCAGACCTGCGACTGCATTGACAAGAAACACTAACATTTTCCCCCCAAAATACACGTACACCTAAAATCTCTTTCTGAGGACGACATGATATAAATGTGCTGATAAAACCTTCTTACCTCTCAGTCAGGCTGCACTTTCCACATAAATACACAAATTCTTAATTGTTCCTGCTCAAAGACTGCAAACCAGGGGCGCATCTAGACGGAAAGAGGTTGTTTTGGGGGCACGGGCTCCCCACAACACCCTCTTGATTAAAGGTCCACTTTTGAAGATATTTTTCATACTGTTACTACTTATGATAATAAAAATAATAGCAATATTAACAACTAAGATGTCTAAGTCAGTATTTCTCTGAGCCTAAGTTTTACTATAGATCAGGACTAAGTTTAACTGATGATCCATATAAAAATAAGTGTAGTTAATTTAACTTTTCTGCATAATCGAAGTGGGATATGAAGCAAAATCTTTTTTTTATGTAATGTCTAAGCTCAGGGTCTGTACTGGGTCTGTTTGGGGTTCTAGCTTTAAAATCAGGTCAGTTGGGATGAGGGAAGCCAGTAATATAAAAATGAGTACAGCTCTTGTGGTTAGTAATTTTATCAAGTTATATCAATTTTGCTTAAAGGCAAAGAAAATGTGAAAATGTGCAAAATAAAATACAAACACAAAACACATTAAGCAGCACAACTAAACTGAGGCGGACTGAGGTGAGAAAATAGTCATCAAAAAACCTCCAGAATGCATCCGTGGACATCAAAAATCCCAAATTTTCTGAATAAAGTAAAAGCTGTAGAAAAGCTGTCCCTTTAAAATGTGTTTATCCTGAAATATTTAAATAATGTGTAGGTTAAAGTCTTTCTATAATATGATGCTGCATTAGAAAAGAGCAGCAATAGTTAGTGAGTGAAATATAATCTTGTTCAGCAGGAGAACAATTTGCTCTTTTCTTCGACGTCTCCACCTTGTTTTACCTTAAACTCTAGGATGCGGTCGCACAAGGGTTTCTATAAAAAGGTAGATGATGACAGCTTATGATTTAGCCGTGAAATTTTTTTCAGTCAGATGATTTTTTTTTTTTTTTTTTTGCTTTAATCCCTGAACATGTTACATGTGTTAGATTTATTGACCCCAAGATTGTGTTTGGAGTCAAAAGGTTAAGGCCACTACAGCATACTTTAGAAAAAACTTGTGAGCACAGTAACTTATTTCCTAATTGTCTGATTGCACTGTGACCCCGAGAAGCCTATTAATTTGGAGGGTCAAAAGCTCAGTGTACATTGTAAAATATTTCTGCAGAAAAGCATCACCAGGGCGCCATCTTTTATGCAGACTAGGCGCTTGTTCCTACAACTGTAGCTTCAGCTCATTACAAAATTAATTCCACTGGAACCTCATATTGAAAAACTCAGGCTGAACTTGGATTCTCTTTCTGTGCTTTTATTTTTTTTTAAATGCTGTTTAAAGTAAAAATATGTGCTTTTCTTTTCGGTCTATGCAAAGTTCTTATTCTCTTTTGTCTTGTGCAGCACAAATCAGCGGTGACAGCCATGACGCTCTCAAAGAAAAAGGTAACACAGGGGAGAGAAATAAAAATTGACTTCTCAAACTTCCACACTCTGCTCACAGCATCACACTTTTCACTCGTCTCTCCACCTTATGTCTCCAAGGACAACTTCATCAGCAGTTGCTATGGTTACAGTGCCTCAGACACCTCAGTAATGATGAAGCCGAACCACACACACACACACACACACACACACACACACACTACAAATGCACCTTGTATTATAAAAACATGTGGTCTCATTCACTCTGTCATCCTCCACCCTCTTTCCCTCATGTGCATCTTCTTCCTTTTTTTTCTGTAATCTCCAGCTTTACATCTAGATTTTTTATGTTTGCTATGTTAGTTTGTTTATTGTCAGAGTCACTCAAGAGGTTTTGAATAGATTTTCATTAAACCGAATGAAAAACATGTTTGTTGTAAGAGGAAAACACTGATGCGGATCCAGATCTGGAACTGGATCCATGATTTAGCTCTTAGTTTCTTTATTGTTAGCACATGACTGTAGTTTATCAAAGCAAGAATATTAAAAAATGTACACACAACAACACTGGTTAGATGATGAATTTTAAAGGCACACTCTAAGAAATAAAACATTAAATTTAATTGATAAAGTTAAAGTAACTTTTTCCACATAACATTGTCAATTACGTGCAAAACAATATTGTAGTTGAAAGTAATTAAATCAAATGAAACATTATTACTTAAATCCCTAAAATTAACAATTGCAATTATATTGAAAATAATAGTATTAATTACATTTAAAACCCTTGTTTCATTTCTTAGAGTGTAACATGCACTTACAGATCGTATCCTTCTGCTGACATAATAAAGACAGAAAAGGATCTTTGTGAGGTCATAAGGCAAAAATGTTAGTGAGTGCTATTAAAAAGAAAACATATCTCACAGACTTAAATCACATAAAAGAAATAGTTCAGCAACAGCAAAAGAATTTAAGTCAACTCAGCCTCACAGTTTGCTCAACATCTTATCACAAAATACCCAGGCTGGATTGATATATTTACCTCCAGATAATGATGCGTATTGTGATACTTGTGTGCTGATTCAGTACACACTGCAATTGTGTATTGAGTCACAAAAGTGTTGTGATTCAATATTACAATGTGTCATGATTTTTTTTCTTTTTTGTAACACTACACCTTGAGGAAAAAGTTGACTAATATGCTTATATAGATTATATAATAAGTCATATTTACAAAACAATTCGCATCGTATTTTTATGTTCAGGAGCATCATCCTGCATGTTTGGTTATTAAATAAAACACTTTTGATGTGTCACAGCGCTTCAGGCAGGCAAACTCTTCTTGATATTGTAGATTAACATTTTTCTGTGCTCGGGGTGAGTTGAGTGCCACTGCCGAGACGCCCTGAGTACCTCAGCAAATGCCCCACGTTAGACTAGTTCAGAGCTCACCCAGACCCCCACATTAATATCACGTTAAAAGTCCAGAAAAGTGTTGCACTTCTTGAGGTCACTGCAGTGAAACCAGTACAGAGCCACATTGGGATTCGGCACATGTTTTACACTGTATGCTCTTCCTGACACAACTCCACTGGTACTTGGAGAAACACACCCAGCTCCTGGTCTTCCCAAGTGATCTTCAAACCAAGTACTAGTCAGGACCTGCTGGTACTCTGCTTCCCTTCTGAGGTCTGTCTGGATCAGCTGTACACGGAGCAGAGCGGCTGCTAAGAGACCAGAAAATTAAAATGCCAATATTCTAGCCAAAATAATGTGAATATTTATGAAAATTAAGAAAATCTATTACTATGTTACTATGTTCTTATTAGCTTCATGCTTTTGGGGCCCCACATGTGCACTGAAAACTGCTGCACCTACCACACATTAAGTTCATTCTCAGCTTTATGTTATATGGCTGGGGGGGCCTGGCTGCCTTTTTGTTTCTGTCCTTTGTTTCTCCTTCCAGGTGGCTTGCATTTGGGACTGAGTGGCTGTGTTGCTGAGGTTATCAGGACCTCACCCTGATCACCTGCAGCTCGTCAGGACTCACAGCTGAGGTGCATCTATATGGATTGGAACATGGTGGCATTTAAGACTGGAGTATACAGTGTGTATTTGCCAGAGACTCGACCTTGTGACCAGACGGGTGAGATCGTCGTCTCGGGAGCCATCTCATCATCAGTGGATGCAGAGAACGTCCAGGGTTTGATGCACGGTCTGTGAAAGAGGAGGGGGTGAGGTCTCACGCTCGTCAGCACACTTCCTGAGGTACGTTAGATTTTGTGACTAACATTTATACAGTCAGTAAATGTGGTGTCCCTCACACCTTTATTATATTGAGCTGTATGTTAGTCATGTATCGGCTTCCACTGCAGTGGAGTTTTGTGAACTGGATGTTCCATGCCTGCAGGTTGGGAAGCTGATTAGTAATCAAGCCAGGAAGTGTTTGCTGTTTGTACACCTTTAAGTGTTCTCTCTGTGTGTAGAGTGTGGACTCACATAATGGTTCCTTCTTTCACAGACTCGGTTTGTTGCGGCCACCTGGGGGGTGTCGGCGGGGTCCTTGAGTCCGAACAGCTTCTGGCTCCGGACCGTTAGCGCTGCTGGGAGCGCACCACGCCAGACCGCACTTTCTGTTATTTTTGTATCACTGTTATGTATTAAATTCAGTTAGCCTTTGTACCGTGCTCTGCTTATTTCATACTGGTCCTTCAAACGCTGGTCGGTTCTCCGAGCTGCGTCCGACCCATAACACTTTAATGACCTGAGAATTTCTATTAGTTGAACCCAGCAAGATAAATACTGATCTTTGAGCCAGTTTTCCCTCTTTGTCACCCTCTCTCTCTTTTCACTCCTCCTCTCTGTCTAGCAGTGGTTGTTTGTTGGCTCCAGGGAGGGCGTGGCCCAGCTGGCCCTGTATCAGTGTGAGCTCTACGGTCAGGCCTGTGCTGAATGCTGCCTGGCCAGAGACCCGTACTGCACCTGGGACGGGCATGCCTGCAGCCCCTACATGCCCACCGTGCGCAGGTACGTCCATGTCTACCAGATGAGGCAAAAGGTTTTAGACACTCCACAAGTTTAGTAACGACATCATATTTGATTTTATTGTCATCAAAGGAAACAAGCAAAAAAATAAGAATCCAAAAGTCAAACTATAAACCACATAAAAAGAAGTAAAAAAGAAAAGAAAAAAAAAACCTTTGTCTTTACATCACAACACAAATGGCTCCTTATATTCAGTTGATAATAAATTGATCAAAAACTACTTAAATGACAGCAGAACTGTGTTTTTTTTTAAATATAAATATATATATATAGATAATTTATCATGTTAAGGGCAGGATTCTGGACTTTTTTTTCAAACAGCATCTGATACTTTTAATAACTTGCAATGTTTTGAATAAAATGATGTTTCTGTATTTTCTGCTGATTTTTACTTTGAACATTGTTTTAATCTGAAACCTGATACGTTGATATTATGAGGTTTCACTCATTGATGAAGGATTGTTCCTCATTTTATTGCACGTGATGAGATGATGAGAACAGTGTTTGAGTGCACGTTGTTGTGTCAGTCCTGTGCTTGGTGCACATGGAGACAGTGTGATGCGTCCTCACGGTGCGTGACCCAGACCTCAGTGTGAGTCAGCATCCTGCACACACAACTTTAAGATGCACCGTGGTCTGCAGCTTGTCAGGACTTTTGATGTTTTGGAGGAGTTTTGGGTTTGAAAGGACACTCAGAGAGCACAACACCAACAGCTCGCATTTTAGACACCAGTTCACCCAAATTCATTCCGTGAGACCAGAATATGTGGTTCTGTGTGGCCTTGACATTTGACCAGTTTTGTCTAAAACTGAACCACTTTATTCTCGACTTGCATGCAGCGCGTCCACCATATTTAATCCTTACAGACTCCAAAGGCTTTAAGTAAGGCAGTCGTAACCCAAATTGGAAAGTTTGTTGCGTGCAGAGAAGTTTTTCTCTGCAGTTTCCCCACAAAGTCCACATCTCTGCATATGCTTTTAGCACAACTCATTAGGCCACTTTTTCTTATGTACCTGTTTAGAGCCCGACCAATATATCAGCCGGCCGATATTATCGGCCGATATAAGCCCTTTTCAAAGTACTCACTATCGGCCGAAATTTTGCCGATAGAACGCCGATAATTTCTCATAAACAGAACAGTTACTGAAATAATGTTTGTCGGCAATGTAAAATGTCCTTGCACCGTTTGTCCAGTAGATGGAGCTCTGACTCCATTCAACTGAGAGCTGCTTACACCCCTGCTTAAATGTGTTTATCACCGGCCCCCGTAGTTCACCGTCACACTGCACTGATCAGCTGACAAAAGCATACAAGTAAGTTTATAAGGATGTTGTTTGTAATAACTTTGCGATTACATTCACCCCACATTTCTGCCATTTCAGTACAACTCACTTTGATTAACTCAGTTTATGTAGTAATGTGTCAAATGTGCTTCATTGCGTCGGTCACGCTTTTTATTAAGCCCACGTTGTGTAGACTTTATTTCTAGCATGAAAAGCTTTCGTTTACTGCTAAGAGGTTGAAACATTCAGATTCACTGGTCGTCCGGAAGGGTTCCGGGAATTACTGCCGTTCGCCATTAACCCTCTGGGACCAAGCTTTACTAAATTGTAAATAACTTTTTAATGATATGAGATAGAAACTTACTCTTTTTTTGCTGAAAAGGTAACTCCGCAGACTTTCGATCCACCGTCGGCCATCTTGGTACTCCTCATAGAAGATGTGTGATAATGTACGCAATGTGAGTGTCCAATCGGAATTGGTTCTCCGTCACATGGTTTTCCAAAATCCAATCATAGGGCAGATTTACCTCACATGATACGGCAAAGATCGTTTTCAGGAGTGATATCTTACTAGTTAGCCCGTTTGAATAGCCCCCTAACTGCTCATATTACATTTTTGAATTTTTTTGAACTTGAAAATTCTTCTCTGTTATAAAGTTAATCAATATGAGGACAAAGCTTCAGCTTTTAGCTCATACCTTTTTTTGTTAAGGGTCCAAAAAAGAACATTTTATTCATAAAAAAAAAAAATAATAATATTGGCTGATTTATCGGCTATTGGCAAATCAGCCGATTTATCGATTATCTGCATTTTTTTCATCCAAATATCATTATCGGCATCGGCCTCAAAAACTCCATATCGGTCAGGCTCTATACCTGTTCTTATGTTTCATATGTAAGTGCAGCCATTAGATTGGAATCTGCCAGTACCAGTGACTGGCAGTTTGAGCTTTCTGCTCAAGCTTGCATTCTGACTTTCTCAGACGTTTTATGCATGCATACAAATAAAAAAATGACCAAAAAAGTGAACAAATTAACAGGACTGTGAAAACTCAGTGGATCCGCAGGATTCCCCGGATTTCATCATGGGGAGGGGGGGGTGGGGTGGGGTTTTAGTGATGTACTCTTTAATCGTGAACACTGAGTTTTTAAAATGCTTATCGCAGCGTGCGCTTTTTTTACGACATCATGTAAGTTTTATAAGTCTGCGGACACTGATCTATGTGTTACAGATACAAATCAGTTTCCTCGGATCTGCTGAGTTTTGTGAAGGAAAAATGCCACTCAGAGTGTAGCTGTTATGACAGTTGTCGTAAAGCAGGACTGGTTGGTTAACTGCTGTGACGCTGTGTGGCTCCTGTGTGGTGCTTAAGCTAAATGTAGCATGTGGACATCCCAAACTTTTAGAGCTTTCAAGTTTTTAAAAAGATTTGTGCAGCATGTCTGTGTCACGGAGCGACGTCGCACAGAGAGAAGATGGCAAGAAAGACTGTTTGAAAAAGTCTTATCAGGACAAGAATCCATGGAGTCGTCGCTGGCTTCATGAACACACCTGAAAGATAAAAGAAATGGGAAAAGTGAACTGTGCCCTCTCGGGAAAACATGGTAAGAATTTTTCTCTCCCTGGAAAATAAACATTCTGCTGTTCAAACAGGATTTTAGACAAGATTATGTGACTTTTTTCACTAAAATGTAGGATCATTTAAATACGAGGTCTATTAGAAAAGTATCCGACCTTATTATTTTTTTAAAAACCATATGGATTTGAATCACGTGTGATTACATCAGCCAAGCTTGAACCCTCGTGGGCATGCAAGAGTTTTTTTCACGCCTGTCGGTGACGTCATTCGCCTGTGAGCACGCCTTGTGGGAGGAGTGGTCCAGCCCCCTCGTCGGAATTCCTTTGTCTGAGAAGTTGCTGAGAGACTAGCGCTGTGCTTCATCAAAATTTTTCCAAAACTGTGAGGCACATCCGAGTGGACACCATTCAACAAATTAAGCTGGTTTTCAGTGAAAATTTTAACGGCTGATGAGAGATTTTGGATTGTTACAGTCGCTGTAAGGACTACCCACGGAGCGGGACGTTGCGCAGCGCTCCGAGGCGACGTCATCAGCCTGTTTCAAGCTGAAAACCTCCAAATTTAAGCCTCTGTTGACCCAGGACGTCGTGAGAGAACAGAGAACTTTCAGAAGAGGTCGGAATCAGCAGTTTATCCGGACATTCCACTGTTAAAGGAGATTTTTTTAATGAAAGATGTGCGGACGGATTGGTGCGTCGGCTCCATTTGTAAAATCCAGGCGACTTTTGGTGGCTTTCAGTGGAGTGAGTATCTGAGAAATTGTTTAACAGCAGGGCATGTTCCAACTTGTCCTTAAGGCTTCCAACGGAGGTGTTTTTCCTGTGGCGGGCACCATAATTTTTTGCACCTGCGTATACGTTTTCCCCTCTCCAATCAACTTTTTAATCAAGCTACGCTGTTCTTCTGAACAATGTCTTGAACGTCCCATTTTCCTCAGGCTTTCAAAGAGAAAAGCATGTTCAACAGGTGCTGGCTTCATCCTTAAATAGGGGACACCTGATTCACACCTGTTTGTTCCACAAAACTGACAAACTCACTGACTGAATGCCACACTACTATTATTGTGAACACCACCTTTTCTACTTTTTTTTACTAATAGCCCAATTTCATAGCCTTAAGAGTGTGCATATCATGAATGCTTGGTCTTGTTGGATATGTGAGAATCTACTGAATCTACTGGTACCTTGTTTCCCATGTAACAATAAGAAATATACTCAAAACCTGGATTAATCTTTTTAGTCACATAGCACTACTATTATTCTGAACACTACTGTATGTGACTCTGTCAGCTTGACAGAGCTGCAGCATGAGCATAAACTTCAAGTACTGCTTGTCCATCCTTATCATATTCAGTATCGTAGCTTTGGCGTGGCGTGGTTTTTCTTGCAGCAACACTTCACCTGGCACAATGCCCTTTTCCCTGTGTCAGGTGTGGGTGGTTGTTGTTGAAGGTTTTCCTGATTCACCTCCTTGGCTCGCTTGCAAGCTCCACCAAGAAGTTCATCCGTCTCTCCTTGACCCCAGTGCATGCCTGATAAAGCACATGTGCATTCATTGCTGCAATGTCAGTCATGTTGTAAAACACAGCAGCTGGCCAACACCGTGTTCCTGAACATACATTTTGTAGATAAGGCTTGTCCACTGACCCTGTATTATTTTTTGATTCTCACAATATACAATATAAATATTCATCAGATGTGTGTGTTTATTTACAAAAACATGTTCTCACCTTTATGTTTACCATCAGCATTTAGAAATTTGTTCATATTAAATTCACAGATTCATTCATATAACACCAAACAGAATAGTCATCTTCACCTTCTTTTCTATAAAACTAAACATGGTCTGTTTTCCATCAGATATTGTGTTGTACAAATATGGAATGATAAAAGAAATGTAACAGAGAGCTCATCATCATTGCAAACTTTTAAAAGAAAATTGCCTTTACATTTAATTCATGAAGTTTAGTTTTGTTTTTTCAGTCTTAAATTTGTTCAATTTTTTTTATTTGTATGCATAACACTTCTTTCTCAAAGTCAGAATGCAAGCTTGAGCAGAAAGCTCAAACTGCCAGGCACTGGTACTGGCACATTCCAATCTAATGGCTGCACTTACATATGAAACATAAGAACAGGTACATAAGAAAAGGTGGCCTAATGAGTTGTAAATTACCCCAGCAGTGCCATTTGGCACCCTCCGGTCAGAATAGGAGGTGGAAGAAAAGGCTGGATTTTCGAATGTTAGGCAACTGAAACATTCACATCTGCACAAAATAAGAGCTAGAAAAAAATTAAAATCTGCAGTCTGCACTTGTACACTGAAAGTTGCTCTGAAAATCTGCAAGTCCATTTCCATTCTCGCTTGTTTATTTGTTGTTGTTTATGGCCTATGTCCATTAATCCGCACATGCAGTAGTGTTCAGAATAATAGTAGTGCTATGTGACTAAAAAAATTAATCCAGGTTTTGAGTATATTTCTTATTGTTACATGGGAAACAAGGTACCAGTAGATTCAGTAGATTCTCACAAATCCAACAAGACCAAGCATTCATGATATGCACAGTCTTAAGGCTATGAAACTGAGCTATTAGTAAAAAAAAGTAGAAAAGGGGGTGTTCACAACAATAATAGGATTGTGGCATTCAGTCAGTGAGTTTGTCAATTTTGTGGAACAAACAGGTGTGAATCAGGTGTCCCCTATTTAAGGATGAAGCCAGCACCTGTTGAACATGCTTTTCTCTTTGAAAGCCTGAGGAAAATGGGACGTTCAAGACATTGTTCAGAAGAACAGCGTAGTTTGATTAAAAAGTTGATTGGAGAGGGGAAAACTTATAGGCAGGTGCAAAAAATTATGGGCTGTTCATCTACAATGATCTCCAATGCTTTAAAATGGACAAAAAAAACAAAACAGAGATGCGTGGAAGAAAATGGAAAACAACCATCAAAATGGATAGAAGAATAACCAGAATGGCAAAGGCTCACCCATTGATCAGCTCCAGGATGATCAAAGACAGTCTGGAGTTACCTGTAAGTGCTGTGACAGTTAGAAGATGCCTGTGTGAAGCTCATTTATTTGCAAGAATCCCCCGCAAAGTCCCACTGTTAAATAAAAGACATGTGCAGAAGAGGTTACAATTTGCCAAAGAACACATCAACTGGCCTAAAGAGAAATGGAGGAATATTTTGTGGACTGATGAGAGTAAAATTGTTGTCCAAGGGCTGCAGACAGTTTGTGAGACGACCCCCAAACTCTGAATTCAAGCCACAGTTTACATTGAAGACAGTGAAGCATGGTGCTGCAAGCATCATGATATGGGCATGTTTCTCCTACTATGGTGTTGGGCCTATATATCGCATACCAGGTATCATGGATCAGTTTGGATATGTCAGAATACTTGAAGAGGTCATGTTGCCTTATGCTGAAGAGGACATGCCCTTGAAATGGATGTTTCAACAAGACAATGACCCCAAGCATACTAGTAAACAAGCAAAATCTTGGTTCCAAACCAACAAAATTAATGCCTCGCAGATGCGAAGAAATCATGAAAAATTGTGCTTATACAACTAAATACTAGTTTAGTGATTCACAGGATTGCTTAAAAAGCAGTTTGAACATAATAGCTTTGAGTTTGTAGCGTCAACAGCAGATGCTACTATTATTGTGAACACCCCCTTTTCTGCTTTTTTTTTTTACTAATAGCCAAATTTCATAGTCTTAAGAGTGTGCATATCATGAATGCTTGGTCTTGTTGGATTTGTGAGAATCTACTGAATCTACTGGTACCTTGTTTCCCAGGTAACAATAAGAAATATACTCAAAACCTGGATTAATCTTTTTAGTCACATAGCACTACTATTATTCTGAACACTACTGTATGTAAAAATTGTCATCACTCGCTTTCAAAGATCCGTGCGAAATATTACCCATGTGCTATTTAACGCAATCCGTATGCGCAGTCGTAAAGTCGACCAAAACATCTTCCCCGCACACTTATTCAACATTATAGTCCTTTACCTTACAAGGTAGTGCAAGGTGAAAGGTCATGTGGCCAACAGAAAGGTAATATATGACTCCATATTAGTATTTCATATGCCCTTGAGTCATGTGGACCATTATTTTGGCCCTTTTTGCACTCAGCGCTCAGGTTTCACTCATATGCGCCCTCTAGATAACAAAGTGCGATTGGACACATTTCAAGTGGATTTGTACCGTGACTTTGACGGTCATTAGATTGTACGCTGCGTAACCTCCACCCATCCAGACGGGCTGAGAGAGTGCATGTGGTGTGTGTGTGTGTGTGTGTGTGTGTGTGTGTGTGTGTGTGTGTGTGTGTGTGTGTGTGTGTGTGTGTGTGTGTGTGTGTGTGTGTGTGTGTGTGTGTGTGTTTTCACCGTGTGATGGAGTGATGATCAGACCAGGTTGGACCTCACCTTGCACCCAGTGCATGCTGGGAAATGTTCCATCACCTCCTCATAATCCCTGCAGGGATAACGAGTAGAAGACGTGTGGACAGATGGTGTGTGTTATTTGACTGTCATTGTGTTTGTCTTATTAACTCGTGAGATGTTATTCGTCATAAACCAGCGGTGCTCTGATGGACGTCCTTAATGATGATTAATTTGTTTGTCTCTGCAGGAGGAACGCTCGTCACTTAGGGGAGGACGAAGACCCGCTAACTCAGTGTGTCAGACAAGGAGGTGAGGAGCCAAAGGAACATCTGAGTTACAATGAAGCATCCGAGAGTGGAAAGCTTCCCACTCGTACTGTATTGATCCAAATATAAGACGAGCCTGATTATAAGACAAACTCACTTTTTCAAGACATATTTTTTTTAAATACTTTCAGAAGACCAAATTTTGGGGGGAAATGGTCAAAATAGCTGATTAGTTTTGTCAGTCAGTTATCAATTATTGTTAGTTAGGCTGAATCAGATAATCAGAAAGAGAGAGAAAATATTATGTGAAGCAAGAACAAAATAGTGAAAAATGTTATTAAAAAAACTGAAGTCAACATGAACAAATGAATAATTCCTTGTCTGACCCCACATCTTATTTCTTTGCCCTTGTCCAGCCGGATTGCAGGTGGAGGCGGAGCAAAGAGTGATGATGGTTGCCGAGGGTAACAGTACGTACCTGGAGTGTCTGCCTCGGTCCAGACACGCTGCTGTTACCTGGTACAAGCAGGCTGGAGAGAACAGTCCAGAACTGCACCAGGTGTGTTCAAGTTCTCGTCTCGAACAAGCCGCCCCAGTTTAAAAATAGGAGAGCGTTCAGGGAGCGCAGACCTCCACCAAGACCAAGAGTCTACTCTTCTATCATGTACCGAGTTACACCCCCCCCCCCCCCCCCCCCCACACACACACACACACACATACAAACACTTCGTTAAAGATGTTTAATGTTTAAAACCGTGTAAATGTACTTTAATTTTGTGTGCACGTCCAAAGAAGCCTGGCTGTAAAAGTGACGATTAGTATTTAAAATAATTGTTACATTTAGATTGTCCAGTTACTTTTGAGCTCTGGAATTGAAGGCTGATTTGTATTTATTTATTTGTTTTCTCTCTGTAGGTGGTCACAGGTGAGCAGATGGTGGTGATTGAGCGCGGCGTCCTGATTCGCCGGGCAGAGCTGTCTCACAGCGGCGTCTACCACTGCCAGGTGGAGGAGCACGGCTACCACTGGACCGCCGTCACTGTGCGGCTCGCCGTCTGGAGCCCTTTGGCCAATCGCTTCCTCTCCTCCTGGTCTGGCTCCTCCTATCAGGACGCAGGAAACCAACCCTGGTACCAGGACATGATGGCGCTGATCCACCCAGGAAACCTCGGCCAGCACTGCAGAGTGCTGGGATACCGCCCGCCGCGCAATCACCGCCGCTATGCATACATGGAGCAGATCAAGCAGAGTCAGAAGGGGGAGCGGAACAAGCACGGAGGAGGAGGGGGAGGAGGCAGAGGAGGGGGGAGGGAGAGTTGTGGGGAGGAAGAGCAGGAGCAAGCCCCAGCAGAGGGCGCCGAGGAGCGCCTGAATGTGTTGCACAACGGGAGGGCGGGTTTTCACCGACTTGAACGCACGCACATTTATGTTACCATAGACACACTGGGGCATACACACACAACACACACACACACACTGTATGTACAGAGATGCATGCAGCCCCCCCCCCCCCCCCCCCCACAAAAAAAAAAAATCCATCTGTTTTAGTGACAGACGTTCATACTGAACTTCATTCACCTGAAACACACGAGGACACAGAGGACTGTAAATAAAGACATAGAAGACTTAAAGTCACACAGCATGTGGAATGAAGGATGAACCGCATGTGCAAAACCACACGTGGCATTTCAAAAGTAAATGAGCAAATTAAGCATCAAGTCCTTCAAAACAAACAAAAAATGGCTGTTTTAAATGGCATCTCTGCTTGTTGTTGGTTCCTCATGAGCCGCTTTCACACTTCAGCTCCCTTTCAGGTGTTCAGATCATCATCATTATTATTATTATTATTATTATTATCATCATGTACAACTGTGCAACGGGATCATCTCATGCCCCACAGTAGCCTGTACTCAAGGTTCTGGAAATGGAGCAATATCTCCACCTGCTGGACATTTACCATTAATGTGGGTACAATACAATATCACCAAGAGCTCTAGTATCTTCAGCTGCACTTTGTCCAACAGCCTTTGATGCGTCGTACTTGTCTTACTTGCTTTCATTATCGTGTTGCATTACGGCTGCTGCAAATTTAATCCATTCATTGAGTATTATTAGTTTAACTCTGTCACCACCTAATATGGAGCCTTTACTCACATGTGAAATAATTCTATTCCATCTCTGGTGTGAGACATGCAAGTCCTAGAGATGCCATATGAGGGAAGCCACCAAATCATTGGCAGATCCAGGTGGTGCGCCTTCAGGAACAGCAGGCGTGGCCCGGCTCTGGTCCTACTCTGGAGCTACCCGTCCTCCTCACAAACAGCCCGTGTTGTTGCTGTTGTCACATGACTCGTCATTGGATCACGACTACATAAATGTTTATCTCAAATGTCAACAAAACTATGGAGGAGTCACCAAACATGGGCAGCTTTGTTAGCTGGTCTGTACCACTTCCAGCCCTTCAGGCTGATGTGTCAGCCGCCTTCTTAACATTCCCTGTTTTCAGAGAAATCCCACATCAGGCGCCTCTCTACGAGTGTATCGTCATGACCCCACAGATCCATTAATAATCAGCCATGAAAGAGGGAGAATTCATCTGTCTTTAAACCATTTCTGACCGCTGTGCCCAAACCACCCAGACGTTCTGTAGGAATCCTACAGGAATATTTCTTCAATGTCAATCCTGTAGGATGTCTGTCAGAAACTGGAGTGTCTAAGAATCTGATGCAATTCCTGTGATGAATCAGATTTTTATGTAGATTTTTTTGTAGAAATCCTATAAAAATCTGCTGTGTTTCCAGTAGAGATTCTGTAGAATCATGTAGGATTTTTAATTCTATAGAAATAACCTAGGATTTTATTTTTCTATGGGACTCCTATAGGATTCAAATCAGATAGGATTCCTATTTAGAAATTTTAGAACCCCTCTTTTCCTATAGGAATCCTGTAGAATCCTGTTGGGTTGTGTTGTTTGAACATGGTGGTAGGAAGTGATGAGTGAAGTCGTATAGGAATCCTTCCGTATTTGTACTTGTGTTGAATTAAAAATCCTACAGGTGTCCGATATGAAAACGATTGCTCAGTCAACCAGAAAGTACCTTTGAGCATCGAGGAATTTGACTTTTCCATGTCAGCAGAAAGTCTTGTGAAAGCCGTCACGTCTCGCACTGAGCTTTTCTTTAAAACAAACCCAAATTCATAACTTCACAGTATGATTCTGCAGAAACAGCAAAATTTCAAACGTCATCATACGGATGACAACAATGTGTCTCTCCATGAAGCGTAGTTGATGGGAAAAAAATGGTAATTTTTGAAAAAGTAGCATGAGGATCAAAGTGTTGGAGTAATTTGTTCAATGTTTTTATGACTTAAAATGCAGTTTGAAAGGAAGCAGCTGTGCAGTTACATCTCTGGTGCTTCAGTTCCTTATTAGTTCTGGTACTTTTAGTGTGAAAGTGTCTCTTTTTCCTCATGAGATTCCAAAACACAAAAATGTTCATTTCTGCCTCTGATCAATTCAGTTTGGAAATGTTAAATTAACACTGCTCTAAGTGCATGTGGCCCCTTTCAATACAGTGTTAAATAAACTCCATCATAGTGTAAATCCAATCCGTTATCATGAAAATGAACTCTATCAGTGTTAAATCAACTCTATCATGGGCTAAATTAAGGCAGATAGTGTTGACAGCGTTAATTTATCACTACTTATTTGGAATGGGACCAAGTGCACTCTCAGTAGTTCCCATGAGCCTCACCAGCACAATACAAAACAGAAATTTCAGACGAGTTTGCACTCCAAACTATTTTAGTTTTATTCGTGCTGCTTTTATTTTATTACTTAAAAAAAAAAAATATTATTATTTGTTAATTTTTAGTTATTAAATCATACATTCACTCAGGTTTTTTTTTTTTTTTTTTTTTTTTTGGTTCGACCACTGAAAAGTAAAAAATACGATGAACTAGAAGAGCACCCAGAGGCTCATCCTTTCACTGAGAATTCTGAATTCTTTTTTGTCCATCTGGTGTTTGTGACATCATGAGACAAAATTGCTAGTGTGAAATAAAAAAAATCTTATGTTAAAGAAATAGAAGGAAATGTTTGCAGATGTCTCACCACCAAAACTGAATCAGCTGTCCCCTGATGCAAGTCAAAATTCATCCCATCAGTCAGACATTTACAATCACATAAACTCCGCCTCTTTCTGTCAAAAGCAGCCAAATATGAGATGTCAGAGGATCCTTGAACACATCACTGGGAGTTGGAAGCATGACGGATCAGACAAAATACACACGTACACCAAAATGTGCTGTGTTGTTGATTCCAGGTCATTTTAAAATGTACGGTAAATGATTGTAAAGTCGTGTTACTAAAGTGTGAACATGCTGACAACAGAGTTGCTGCTGATTCAGAGGACTTTTCATGCTGTGAGAGGTTTGTGAATGGCAGATGACGTGGACATCCAACGTTTCAAACGGCTCACTAACACCAAGAGCTTTAGCTTCTTCAGATCACTGCGGTTTGACCGCAACATGACTGAAGATGAAAGGCTGGAAAAATAGCGCCTTTGATGAGGTCACAGAAAGGCTTTCCAAGAACATTAACCATCTGCAGGAGGTTTTCCCCTCATGCTTTTCCTCTGAGTACAAATGGCGCAGCAGGTGTGAAAAAAGAAAAGGAAAAGGGGGAAGAGCTGCAGCACAATGATGAAAATGTTCGGTGTTTGTTTTGGACTCACGTGAGTTTGGTTGTAAATATTTAGTAAAAATGTAAAGGTTTATTTTTGTGTATAACAAACAAACCTTTGGTGGTTAAAGTTTGTCAAAGAATGTTTTGCTGCTTTTAAAATATCTTTAATTATTATGATTCACTGTGTTTAAAATGGTTTTAATGCATATTTTGCTAATTAATCAGGTCTTTAATTTAATGTGTAGCAGCCAAACTGGTAATATTTAGATTTTTCAGTATTAAGAGATGTTTCTGACAGAAAACACATTTAAAATTGTCATTGTGAGTTAAAAAAAAGTATGCAGTTTTTGGTATCTAACAGACAAAAAGGTTTAAAGTTTTCTAAATTCAGCTAAAGATTTAAAAATATCAAACTGCATCTGAAATAACTTTACGTGACATTTGATATCACGTGTAGATGAAAAAAATATGTATGAACCTTGTACAGAAAATGCATGTTTCTCAACCTGTGGTTCGGGACTGAAAATGAACCACTGGTGACTTTTGGTGTTTTGCAGCCAACAAACAGGTGAAAAAAAAAAAATGCTGTGAGCACGTCTACATGAGAAATCTGCTCCCGTCTTCAATAAAGTCACGTTTATTAAAGTTGGAAACCGAGAAAGTGCAAAATGGATCTTTAATTTCACTATATGAGAAACGTCAGTTACTTTTGAGGGTAAATGGGAACAGCGAGTATGTAGAGACAACCAGAACTAGAGCACAGACCCATGTGGGTCTGTCCGCCATCACTGGATGGGTGCGGGAAGTCTTTCCACAGTTTTCCATTACACTCCACAATAGTGCAGTTTGAAGTGGCAAATTGAAAATATGCTTAATGGAGACGCAATTTATAAATATCACTATAAATATCACTACACTTTTTGTGCTCATGAGGTGGTTTTTCAGGTGAGTTAATGGACTGCATTTATATAGCGCTTTTCCATCTGCATCAGATGCTCAAAGTGCTAAAATGTATGGTAGTGGTAGTTGAAAAAGCCATAATTAGAAAAACTGTTTATCGCCTTTACAGGTCATATGACTTTCAGCAGCACAGACACTCGCAAACACGACACCTAATTAAGTACAACGGCAGAAAGCTGGTTGAGTCAGTTTCATTGTGGCAGAACGTTGTGCTTATTGTGCTGACTCACTGCAAGTTGCCCTATTCAGCGATGGCGGCACTGCCTCCTTGGTGCCAATTCTGTCGATCTGTCTCTGAGGTAGCCTAGTCAGTAAACATGGCTGCCAGAATCCAGCATTAGCAATAATGGCTAACACAAGTGTTTTAGGATGTACACACCACCTAATTGTTATTTACACTGATGTCTCATTTGTAATTGTGAAGCCTAACGCGGTCTTCAGCCCTTACCAGATGGTTTCTGATGAAAACTCCATTGTGGCACTGCCAGAAAATAAGAGATTTTCAGCCAGCACGGATACTGAGGGGTGCCGTAGGTTCATCTAGGAACAAAATGATTTAAAAACCATCTTATGAAATATCAACTGCAGAAAGGCAGTTGGCCCAGATGACATGGAAATGTCCAGGAGAGATGGCAGTGGAGTTTCTAACCACATTGTTTAATAAAATCTTGAAAAGTGAGACGATGCCTACGGAGTGGAGACAAAGTGTGCTAGTTCCTATTTTTAAGAACAAGGGTGATGTGCAGAGATGAAGTAACTACAGAGCTATTAAGCTGATCACCCACAGCATGAAGTTATGGGAAAGAGTAGCAGAAGTGAGGCTTAGAAAGCAGGTGAAGATCTGTGAGTAGCAATATGTGTCATGCTGACAAAGAGCACTACAGATGCAATATTTGCTCTGACAGTACTGATGGTGAAGAATAGACAAGGCCAAAGGGAGTTGCATTATGTGTTTGTAGATTTTGAGAAAGCTTATGTCAGGGTGCCAAGAGAAGAGTTGTGGTATTGTATGAAAAAGTCTGGAGTGGCAGATAAGTATGTGAGGATAGTGCAGGATATGTACAAGGACATTGTGACAGCAGTGAGATGTGCAGTAGGAATGACCAACTCATTCAATGTGGGATTACTCCAAGGATCAGCTCTGAGTCCTTTCTTATTCGCAGTGGTGATGGACAGGTTGACTGATGAGATCAGACAGGTGTCTCTGTGTACTATGTTTGCAGATGACATTGTGATCTGTAGTGAGAGTATAGAGTAGATTGAGTCTAGCCTGGAGAGGTGGAGATATGCTTTGGAGAGCAGGGGAATGAAAGTCAGTAGGAGCAAGACTGAGTACATGTGTGTGTGAATGAGAGGGAGTCCAGTGGAATAGTGCTGTTACAAAGAGTACAACCCCTGGCAAAAATTATGGAATCACCGGCCTCGAAGGATGTTCATTCAGTTGTTTAATTTTGTAGAAAAAAAGCAGATCACAGACATGACACAAAACTAAAGTCATTTCAAATGGCAACTTTCTGGCTTTAAGAAACACTATAAGAAATCAAGAAAAAAAGATTGTGGCAGTCAGTAACGGTTACTTTTTTAGACCAAGCAGAGGAAAAAAATATGGAATCACTCAATTCTGAGGAAAAAATTATGGAATCACCCAGTAAATTTTCATCCCCCAAATTAACACCTGCATCAAATCAGATCTGCTCATTGACATTGACCCTATGTGTCTTTTTGCAAGGAATGTTTTTGCAGTTTTTGCTCTATGGCAAGATGCATTATCATCTTGAAAAATGATTTCATCATCCCCAAACATCCTTTCAATTGTCCAAAATATCAACATAAACTTGTGCATTTATTGATGATGTAATGACAGCCATCTCCCCAGTGCCTTTACCTGACATGCAGCCCCATATCATCAATGACTGTGGAAATTTACATGTTCTCTTCAGGCAGTCATCTTTATAAATCTCATTGGAAAGGCACCAAACAAAAGTTCCAGCATCATCACCTTGCCCAATGCAGATTCGAGATTCATCACTGAATATGACTTTCATCCAGTCATCCACAGTCCACAATTGCTTTTCCTTAGCCCATTGTAACCTTGTTTTTTTCTGTTTAGGTGTTGATGGCTTTCGTTTAGCTTTTCTGTATGTAAATCCCATTTCCTTTAGGCGGTTTCTTACAGTTCGGTCACAGGCGTTGACTCCAGTTTCCTCCCATTCGTTCCTCATTTGTTTTGTTGTACATTTTTCGATTTTTGAGACATATTGCTTTAAGTTTTCTGTCTTGACGCTTTGATGTCTTCCTTGGTCTACCAGTATGTTTGCCTTTAACAACCTTCCCATGTTGTTTGTATTTGGTCCAGAGTTTAGACACAGCTGACTGTGAACAACCAACATTTTTTGCAACATTGCGTGATGATTTACTCTCTTTTAAGAGTTTGATAATCCTCTCCTTTGTTTCAATTGACATCTCTCGTGTTGGAGCCATGATTCATGTCAGTCCACTTGGTGCAACAGCTCTCCAAGGTGTGTTCACTCCTTTTTAGATGCAGACTAACGAGCAGATCTGATATGATGCAGGTGTTAGTTTTGGGGATGAAAATTTACAGGGTGATTCCATAATTTTTTCCTCAGAATTGAGTGATTCCATATTTTTTTCCTCTGCTTGGTCTAAAAAAGTAACCGTTACTGACTGCCACAATCTTTTTTCTTGATTTCTTATAGTGTTTCTTAAAGCCAGAAAGTTGCCATTTGAAATGACTTTAGTTTTGTGTCATGTCTGTGATCTGCTTTTTTTCTACAAAATTAAACAACTGAATGAACATCCTCCGAAGCCGGTGATTCCATAATTTTTTCCAGGGGTTGTAGAAGTGGTGAAAGTAGATGAGTTTAAATACTTGTGGTCAACTGTCCCAAGTAATGGAGAGTGTGGTAGAGAGGTGAAGAAGAGAATACAGGCAGGGTGGAGTGGGTGGAGAAAGGTGGCAGGAGTGATTTATGACCAAAGAATATCTGCAAGACAGAAGAGGAAAGTTACAACACATTAATGAGACCAGCTATGTTGGATGGCTTAGAGACGGTGGCACAAACAACAAGAGAGGAGGCAGAGCTGAAGATGATGTGATTCTCTTTGGGAGTGACGAGAATGGACAGGATTAGGAATGAACATATCAGAGGGACAGCTCAGGTGGGATGGTTTGGAGATAAAGTCAGAGAGGCGAGATTGAGATGATTTGGACATGTGCAGAGGAGGGACCCAGGGTATATAGGGAGAAGGATGCTGAGGATGGAGCCACCAGGCAGGAGGAGAAGAGGTAGGCCAAAGCAGAGGTTTATGGATGTGTTGAGGGAAGACATGCAGGTGGTTGGTGACACAGAGGAAGATACAGAGGACAGGGTGAGATGGAAACAATTGATCTGCTGTGGCCGAAAGAAGAATGATTGTACCGTATGTATGTGGGACCCCCCAGACACACACACACATACATACACAGCCTCCACACATATAACCGCCCATCCAAGGCACTCAAAGCTGCCTTACAGTCAAACATAATCTACACGTATTAAGACATTGTTACATCAAGAGATCAGTCCAATAAAAACAGACAAATACACACAAGTAAAAAACCATGACAGAGTAAGACGTTCACCTCAGAGCCCAGTGCTGCACTAGTTCATACTGAAATCCTGATCACGGTCTTTTAATAAATCTGGTCCAACATCTTAAAACACAGTCTGAATACTGAAGTCACACTACAAGTTGTTCCACAGCGACTCACGTGTGCACCACATAAAAAAAAAAAACGCACCTGAATTTATATTTATTTTGGACCTAAACTCCACTTTGACCAGTGCACACGTGATTTTATTTTTAATGTACCAACAGTTTCATGCTTTTATTTTTGTTGCACGTCTGATGGCAGCAGACACAAAGCAGGCGTGCGTGTAGTCTGTTGCTTGTTTCTGCTTCTTTAAACATTCAGGAGTTCCGTGCCGGGTTCTTCTTTCATGTGGCTGCAGAACTTGAGCAGCCAAACCTACGTTCAATTTCCCTTCTGCTCTGCACGCCGCCGCCAATTTACTTCTCTTCAGCATCAAAAGTGTCTCAGAACCACATCGGGCAGATTTTATGAGTTTGACCTGTGACCCTTTGTTTCAGCTACTCTGATGGCGCTGACGTTAAACCCACACATGCAGTCAGTGTGTGGAGGCAAAGTGCTGCAAATTGGTTCCTGTAAAACGCTGGCAAGAGTGACATCACCAAAACGGCTTACGGCTTGAATCTAAAGTCTGTTATTACCGGGCTTAACTGTGCATGGGAATCCACTTACGTCCCATAATTCAGGAAAAGTAAACTTTTAAATGAGTCTGCGTGGTACCTTGTATGAATTACACACACTCGTGCACCCATGGCGCATGCAGGCGAGTCGTTTCCAGTCCCGAGTGCCATGAACAAAATAACTCCAGTATGCTCAGTGAGAAAATTCATTTTATTTAGAAATATATATGTATATACAATACAAATAATGAATGTTCGTGAGTTCAATGGTATGAATATTTCATGAGGTGAAACCTGGAACATACAAGTGACAAGTGACCAAGTTTTTTTATTCGGCGCACAAAATATTCAAATAGAAAAAAATGAACAATTCCACAAACAAACACAGACAAAACTAGTGAGTCCGAAAGGGTGTGGGCTGAAGCAAAGCTTATTAGCGCCCACCCCTGATAGTACAAGTCCAACAATTCTAATCAGTCATATTTACATAAATACAAATTCACTACTACATGTCGACACACAGACATACACATCAATATACTATTCACTTATAATTATATTTATATAGTACCAGATCATAAGAAAGTTGAATCAAGGCACTTTACGCCAGTAAGGACTAACCTTACCAACCCCCAGAGCGAGCACTAGGCAACTGTGGTGAGGAAAAACTCCCTATAAGGAAGAAACCTCAAGCAGACCAGGCTCTTGGGGGTGACCCTCTGCTTGGGCTGTGCCATATATACCTATATACTTTACAAACATAAATATATACATACATATACACAGTCACTTATATACATATACACCTACCCATATCTATATACGCATATACATACCCACACATTCAAATATACAATAAGTCCCACTTATAAATTGAACATTCCATATAAATCAAATTATATTTGCTTCTTTATGATACTTAGGCATAATGTTCTTTTTGAGTAGTTTCTTAAATCTTACTAAGGTACTACTCATTCTAACCTCTGTTGAACATTTGTTCCATTTCCTCACCCCAACCACAGACACACAAAAGCCCTTTACATTTGTTCTTACTGGTGGTTTCATAAAAATTGCACAACCTCTTAAACTATATCTGGATTCCCTCAATCGGAACAGACTCTGGACATGTCTCGGTAAGGCTTGGTTTTTCGCTCGAAATGTTATGTTTTGGACGCGGTCAGAGCACCGACCCAGCGTTTGAAAGGAGCCAGCATAAAATAAGCAGAGCACGGTTCAAAAGATAACAGAATTTAATAAACATAACAGTGTAGTGATGCTAAACAACTAAACAGTCCGCGGTCTGGTGAGGTGAAAACACGGCGCGCTCTCAGCAGGGCAAACAGTCCGGAGCCACAGCAGTTCGGACCCAGGGACCCCGCCGACACCCCCCAGGTGGCCGCGACAAACCAAGTCTGTGAAGAAAGAAAACATGAGGTGAGTCCAACTCCACACAGAGAGACACAACTCAAAGGTGCACGCAATCAGCAAACACTTCCTGGCTTAAATCTATACATCAGCTTCTCACCCTGCAGGCACGGAACAACTCAGTTCAAATCTCCACTGCAGCAGAAGCTGATTCGACAATTAGCATAACGTGACAGCTCAATAACACAAGGTGTGAGGGACACCAAATCCACTGTCATTACTTCATAAAAGTCACCAAAACCAAATTACCTCAGGAAGTGTACTGAAGAGCGTGAGACCTCACCCAATCCTCCTTCACAGACTGTGGCATCAAACCTGGAGCGGTCTCTGCGTCCGTGATGGTGAGATTGTTCTCCTGACGTCGATCTCACACGTCTGCTCACAAGGTCGAGTCTCTGGCAATCACACACCGCACATTCAAGGTTCAAATGCAGCAATCTCTGATTATGACAAAATACACCACAGCTGTGAGTCCTGATGACCTGCACGTGATAACAAGCCTCAGGTGTTCAGGGTGAGGTCCTGATGCTCAGCCACTCAGTCCTGAATGCATACCACCTGGTGGGAGAAACAGAAAACAAAAACCAAACCAGCCAAACACCCCAGCCCACAACACGAAATAAAGTTTGAATTGTAATGTAATCAACCAAATCTATGAATTTTAATAAATTTAAAGACACAAATAGAGAATGAGTTGGTTCACGATATTGTTTATTGCAGATGATTCGTATGGCTCGTTTATGCAAAAGGAATATTGGATTGGTATTTGATTTGTAAGTGTTTCCCCATGACTCAACACAATATGTCATATATGGTACCATCAGAGAATGATATAAAGTAAGTAACCCTTCTTGCGGCAGTAGGTCTTTGGCTTTATACAAAATGGCTATAGTTTTTTGACAATTTTGATTTCACATAATTTATATGTGGTTTCCAGCTAAGTTTATTATCAATTATAACACCTAAAAATTTATTCTCTGTTACTAACTCAGTTTCCATATTGTTTATAGTTAAATTTTTACATTTGGGTGCCTGTTTATTTCCAAATATAATACATTTAGTTTTCCCAAGGCTGAGTGACAACTTATTAGCGTCAAACCAAACCTTAAATTTTTCCAGTTCTTTCTCCACTATGTCCAGAAGCTGTTCAAGATTTTCACCGCTACAGAACACAGTTGTATCATCCGCAAAAAGAATGCATCTCAGTGAACTCGACACCCAACTTATATCATTTATATAGATTATAAGCAACAAAGGACCCAGCACTGAGCCCTGCGGCACCCCACATGTGACATCCCTGAGTTCAGAATTTGTATTATTGAATTGAACATACTGAAATCTGCCTTGTAAATAACTAGCTATCCATTCATATGCCAGACCTCTGATTCCATATTTCTGCAGTTTAATTAATAGTATTCCATGGTTAATTGTGTCAAATGCTTTCTGTAAATCAAAAAAAAAAAAAAACACCTATTGTGTATTGTTTGTCAATTGCAGTTGCTATACTTTCCACAAAGTCCATCAAAGCATGTGATGTAGTTCGAGACCTTCTGAATCCATATTGTTCTTCACGAATGATGTTATGCTTCAGTAAATAATCATTTAATCTTTTAGCAAATATTTTTTCCAAAATTTTGGAAAATTGTGGCAGGAGTGATATAGGTCTATAATTAGAAAATGTGTGTTTGTCACAAGTTTTAAACAGAGGAATTACTTTGGCTATTTTCATTTGAGAAGGTAATTTACCAGTACTTAGTGACATATTGCAAATATAATTGAACGGTTTTACTATACAATCAATAACTTTTTTAATAAAGCCATATCCAAATTATTAAAATCAGTCGATTTCTTACTTTTTGAACCATGAACCAGATCAAGTATTTCCCTTTCATGAGTACCACCAATGAACATTGAAACAGATTTGTTAAACATTGAATTATTTACACAGAAGTTATTAGTTGATGAGTCAATTTTACTGGCAAGATTTTTACCCACATTAACGAAGTATTCATTAAAGTGTTCAGCAATAGACTCGTCGTTATCAATCGTGATGTAGTTGTTACTCTGAAAAAATGAAGGATAATCTCTAGTTACTCTATTCTTTTTTACTATTTCATTTAATATGTTCCATGTGTTTTTGATGTTATTTCTATTTTTGACAAGTAACTCATTATAATATATTTTTTTACTGAGTCTCATGATATTGATTAACTTATTCTTATATGTTTTATACTTACTTTCAGCTTCCTTAGTTCGTAGTTTTATCAATTGTTTATATGAGGGCTGTCCGTAAAGTATAAGTCCTTTTTATTTTTTTCAAAAACTATATGGATTTCATTCATATGTTTTTACGTCAGACATGCTTGAACCCTCGTGCGCATGCGTGAGTTTTTCCACGCCTGTCGGTGACGTCATTCACCTGTGAGCACTCCTTGTGGGAGGAGTCGTCCAGCCCCTCGTCGGAATTCCTTTGTCTGAGAAGTTGCTGAGAGACTGGCGCTTTGTTTGATCAAAATTTTTTCTAAACCTGTGAGACACATCGAAGTGGACATGGTTCGAAAAATTAAGCTGGTTTTCAGTGAAAATTTTAACAGCTGATGAGAGATTTTGAGGTGATTCTGTCACTTTAAGGACTTTTCACAGTGCGAGACGTCGCTCAGCGCTCTCAAGCGCCGTCGTCAGCCTGTTTCAAGCTTAAAACCTCCACATTTCAGGCTCTGTTGATCCAGCACGTCGTGAGAGAACAGAGAAGTTTCAGAAGAAGTCGGTTTCAGCATTTTATCCGGATATTCCACTGTTAAAGGAGATTTTTTTCATGAAAGACGTGCGGGCGGATTGTAGCGTCGGCTCGCAGCCGCCGCGACGCTCCGTCACAGGAAAAACACCTCTGTTGGAAGCCTTGAGGACAAGTTGGAACATCTCCAGCTGATAAACAATTTCTCATATACTCACTCCACTGAAAGCCATCAAAAGCCGCCTGGATTTTACAAATGGTTATCAACACGGAGGTGTTTTTCCTGTGCCGCCGCGCCGCGTTGGCTGCGTCCCGACGCATGGACCCGTCCGCACGTCTTTCATTAAAAAAATCTCCTTTAACAGTGGAATATCCGGATAAAATGCTGAAACCGACTTCTTCTGAAACTTCTCTGTTCTCTCACGACGTCCTGGATCAATAGAGCCTGAAATGTGGAGGTTCTAAGCTTGAAACAGGCTGACGAAGGCGCCTGAGAGCGCTGAGCGACGTCTCGCACCGTGAAAAGTCCTTAAAGCGACAGAATCACCTCAAAATCTCTCATCAGCTGTTAAAATTTTCACTGAAAACCAGCTTAATTTTTCGAACCATGTCCACTTCGATGTGTCTCACAGGTTTAGAAAAAATTTTGATCAAACAAAGCGCCAGTCTCTCAGCAACTTCTCAGACAAAGGAATTCCGACGAGGGGCTGGACGACTCCTCCCACAAGGAGTGCTCACAGGCGAATGACGTCACCGACAGGCGTGGAAAAACTCACGCATGCGCACGAGGGTTCAAGCATGTCTGACGTAAAAACATATGAATGAAATCCATATAGTTTTTGAAAAAAATAAAAAGGACCTATACTTTACGGACAGCCCTCGTATAGTATGTTTTTCTTTTTACATGCCCTCTGAAGCCCATTAGTTATCCATGGTTTGTTGCTATATTGATTTCTAGATATTTTGTCAACAAATGGACAGTGTTTATTATACAAACTGGAAAAAATGGAAATGAAAGCATCATATGACCTGTCAACATCATCAACAAAAACATCCGACCAATTCTGACTTGATAAATCCTCCCTTAAATTATCAATTGTTTCAGGTGTTACTTTTCTACTCATGAATTTGATATTGCTTCGATACTTACAACAACCCTCCAATGCAAAGACTGAGAAAACTGGCAAGTGATCACTGATATCACTGACCAGTAGTCCCCCACTAAGATTACCGGATATAACGTTAGTTAAAATATTGTCAATGAGAGTTGTTGTATCCATAGTTATTCTGCTAGGATGAATGATGGTTGGAAACAATCCTAAACAATACAAGGTGTTTATAAATGAGGTAATTTGTGGAGTGTGAGGGTTTAAAAAAATCTATATTGGAATCTCCACAGACAAATAAATGCTTATTTCTGTTGATTTTGTTGCACATTCCTAAGATAATGTCTTCAAAGGTGTCAATATTTGTCCCAGGAGCTCTGTAAATACAACTAACAACTATGTTTTTGGAGTTTATAAATGTAATTTCTATGGTAACACATTCCATGATGTTGTCCACTGTAAATGACATGTTTTTAATGAGTTTACAGTTATAATCTGACCTTACAAACAATGCAACACCTCCGCCCCTTCTCATCTGCCTATTAACCAGGAACAATTCATAACCATCAAGATATACCAGATCTTTATTATCCTCATTTAACCATGTTTCTGAAATTGCAATAACTGAAAAACGTTTTTTGGATGTTTTCAAACAATCATTAATAGTGGACAGATTACGAGAAAGACTTCTGCTGTTGAAATGTATAATTGAAAAATCTTCATCATTGATTTTATAATTTTTGAATTGTTCTTCTGTAAAATATTTGCACTGTCTCACAATATTCTCACTGAAAAAGGTATCAGGATCATTTTCAGATTCGAAGGGGTGGTTAGCAGAGTTATTATAATTAAATGTATCTAGACAGAGCTCCTGGGCAGAAATAAACGGATCATTATCCTTAGTCATTATGTCTCTCTTGTCTCCAGGTGTAGATGATGTGGATGAGTGGGTTGCTCCAGTCTGCATCATGGTGCTGTGATGTGTTTGAGTCCTCATACCTATTGTTCATATTGTCCAGCTCCTCGATGTTCCTTATTGCCATAACCTTTGCTTGTTCTGGTGATCCGTTCAGTTTGATGAATATTTTACAGTTTGAAGTCCATGTGTGCTGGATTTTTCCCTGTTTCTTTAAGAAGCGTGCTTTCCTGGCGATGTCGGCATTCCGTTTGGTGAGATGTTCATTGATGAATACGTTTGTCCCTTTCAGTTTTCTTCCTTGTTTTAACAGTGCTGTTTTGTGTTTTCTGTTGATGAATCTCATGATGACGGTTCGTTTATCACCGTCATTTCTCCGGGGCAGAGGGTGGCACGCTTCAATGTTATTTAAATCCATTTCTATACCTTTAGATAGGAGGAAATCAACAACCTGTTTTTCCACAGAGCTGACCTCCTGTTCACTGGGCTCCCCTCCGCTCTCATCTGTTACCGCACGTGCGTAGGACCGTGGTTTGATGTGAAGACCTGTGATGATGACGTCGTTAATTCTGGTGTACTGCTCCAATTCAGCCACTCTATTTTCCAGCTGCACCAGATGCCGGTCTTTCTCGGCGTTCTGGAGCCGTAATGCCTTCACCTCCTCCACCAGATCCATGATTGATTTCTGTTGCTGCTTCACAACAGAAATCTCCTCTGATAGAAAGTCCAGAGATTTTTTAATATCGTCACCTTCCTCCGCTGTCAGAACCTTCTTAGGCCCCATGGTCGGCTTATGGGCAGCTTGACGATCGCCAAGGTTAACAGCCTGCGTTGTTTGTCACCGGGATGGATCTGCACTGCGCTGGTGCTTTTTCGGCACATTCCACTGTTACAGGAGTTTTTGTCATGGAAAGAGGAGCAGAGAAATTCGCCATGGAGCCACTCATGGCGCGGGACGAAAGCACCTCCGTGTTGGTCTCACAGGACAAGCCCTAACATGCCCAGCTCTTGCACCATTCAGAAAATTCAGACGGCTTTTGGTGGCTTTTCAGTCGTGTGACTATCCAAGAATTTGTGGACGACCTGGACATGCTACAACATGTCCTGTGAGGCTTCATCACGGTGTTGCTTTTTGTTCTGTGCCCTGCGCCTCCGTCCCGACGCGCGAAATCCTCCGCACGTCTTTTCATGCCGAAAAAGTGCTAATGTCAAACTCTTCTGCCATTTCTGTGGTAGTCAGAAGACGTCCCGGATCAACAAACTGTTTACTTTGGAAATGAATGGCAAATTCCACTGTTACAGGAGTTTTTTGTCATGAAAAGACATGTGGAGGACTGAAAAGCCACCAAAAGCCGTCTGAATTTTCCGAATGGTGCAAGAGCTGGGCATGTTAGGGCTTGTCCTGTGAGACCAACACGGAGGTGCTTTCGTCCCGCGCCATGAGCGGCTCCGTGTCAAATTTCTCTGCTCCTCTTTCCATTACAAAAACTCCTGTAACAGTGGAATGTGCTGAAAAAGTGCTATGTCCAGCTGTCTTGCCACTTCTCTGGTAGTCAGACGACGTCCCGGATCAACAAAGCGTTCACTTTGGAAATGATCTGGTCGTTTGAGACTGTCGATCGCCGCTCTGTGCGTAGCATGCCATCCGCCGCTGTGGGCTGTCTTTAATCCAGTTGTAACTGTCCTTAATCTGTGTGATCCCTATAAGATCTTCACCGAAAGCCATCTGAATTTTCCAAATGGTTTCCACTTGGCTGTCTCTCACACTTTCTGAAAAAATTTTGATGAAGCAAAGCGGCAGTCGATCAGCCAATTTCCTGACAATGAAAATCCGACGAGGGGGCTGGACCACTCCTCCCACAAGGCGTGCTCACAGGCGAATGATGCAACCGACAGGTGTGAAAAAACTCACGCATGCGCACGAAGGTTCAAGCTTGGCTGATGCAGTCACACATGATTCAAATCCATATAGTTTTTGCAAAAATAAAAGGTCTGTTACTTTTCTAACAGACCTCATACAGGTAAATGATGGACAGAAAGGCTAATCTGTGATTGGCTATTGCAATCTGAGTGGGTATGTGAATCTCATCACTGACAGCGATTCGATATACTACCAGTGATATGATACATGACGATACGATGCGATTCACCCCTTTTCCCGATTCAATGCAATTTGATGGTGATTCAATTCCTCAGAATGTGATACAATGCGATTTGATGCGATATGATGTGATTCAACATGATGCAAAGAAATTATACCAAAAATTTAAATAGAACATAAGAAACTGCAATTCAGTATGGTACTATGGTATTCTTCTTCTTCTTCTTCTGATTCTACTAGTCAGAGGATTTGTTTACAGCAAATTTACCAGATTCAACATTAAAGAACAGGAATTGGTTCCCTCATATGTGGAACGTGTTTGGTCACACTGTCAGAACGTAAACAGTCCAGTAAACACTAAAACAACGTCACTCTCAGTCACTGACAGAGTACCTGCCTTGGAAAAAGTAATTTGAGATACTTTTCTAACCAGTTTTGCCGAGTTAGGGAGTGCAGCGGTAACCATGGCATTCTTTCCAAACGACCTGTTGTGAAAGTGTAGGAACACGGACCCACAACAGGGGGCGACAATGAACGGACAATGGAGGAATCAAATAACACTGTTTTTACTGTTGTGAAAAAAGGGCACAACAAATACAACTGATAACAATAGAGAGTAAGTCTAATTCAAAGGTGTCGTGTGGGCAGGCTCGACGATAGGAGACGTCTGTCCAAGTCGAACCGGAACCAACCCGATCTCCTCCGCCACCGGACCCCGGGGATACTGGAGCCGCCAAGTCCCGAATCCCCAGGTGGCCACTGCCTCCGCTCGCCGGATCCGGTACTGCTGGCCCCGGGCAGGAGGTGGCGCCGGACCCGGAGTGCAGAGGGGTGAGGTGTGATGGGGTTTCATCCTGGAAACATGGAATACCGGATGAATCCGCAGTGAGGCCGGAAGCTGGAGCCTCACTGCGGCGGGATTGATGACCTTGAGAATCTTGTAAGGACCAATGTATCGTTCCTGCAGTTTCGGGGAGTCCACTTGAAGGGGAATGTCCTTGGTGGACAACCATACCTCCTGCCCAGGACGATACGTGGGAGCCGGGGCCCGCCGCCGGTCTGCATGGTTCTTCGCCCTCGTCCGGGCCCTCAACAAAGCAGAACGGGCGGCACGCCACACCCGACGGCACTTCCGTAGGTGGGCCTGGACCGAGGGCACACCGACCTCCCCCTCAACCACCGGAAACAACGGGGGTTGATACCCCAAGCACACCTCGAAGGGGGAGAGGCCGGTGGCGGACGACAGTTGACTGTTGTGGGCGTACTTGATCCAGGCCAGGTGGGTACTCCAGGCCGTCGGGTGCGCGGCTGTCACACAGCGTAGGGTCTGCTCCATCTCCTGGTTGGCCCGTTCTGCTTGTCCGTTGGTCTGGGGGTGATACCCGGACGAGAGACTGACCGTGGCCCCCAGTTCCCGGCAAAAGCTCCTCCAAACATGTGAGGAGAACTGGGGACCGCGATCGGAGACGATGTCTGATGGTATCCCATGCAGACGGACGACGTGGCGGACTAGGAGGTCCGCTGTCTCCTGGGCCGTTGGTAGCTTCGGGAGGGCCACGAAGTGGGCCGCCTTGGAGAATCGGTCCACTATCGTGAGGACGACGGTGTTTCCCTGGGACGGCGGGAGACCCGTGACAAAATCCAGGCTGATGTGAGACCAGGGGCGATGAGGCACGGGCAGCGGCTGTAGCAATCCCGGTGTCTTGCGGTGGTCCGCCTTGCCCCTGGCGCAGGTGGTACAGGCCTGGATGTAACCCGGACGTCGGCCTCCAGGGACGCCCACCAGAAGCGCTGCCGGACGACTGCCACGGTTTCTTCGCACCCCAGGATGACAGGAGAGCTTAGAACCGTGACAGAAGTCCAAAACTGCAGCCCTGGCTTCTGGTGGGACGTAAAGTTTGTTCTTCGGTCCGGTTCCGGGGTCCGGGTCTCGTGTCAGGGCCTCCCGGACGGTCCTTCTCCACGTCCCAGGTGAGAGCGGCCACGATAGCGGACTCCGGGATGATGGGTTCCGGGGGATCCGACGGCTCCGTTTTGACCTCATCTTCATGTACCCGGGACAAAGCATCCGATCTTTGGTTTTTGGTCCCGGGACGGTAGGTGATCCGGAAGTCAAAACGGCCGAAGAACAGTGACCAGCGGGCTTGCCTGGGGTTCAGCCGCTTGGCGGTCCTGATATACTCCAGGTTCCGGTGGTCAGTGAAGACCGTGAATGGCACGGACGTTCCCTCCAACAGATGTCTCCACTCCTCAAGAGCCTCTTTCACCGCAAGGAGCTCTCGATTGCCGACGTCATAGTTCCGTTCGGCTGGGGTCAACCTGCGGGAAAAATAGGCACACGGGTGAAGGACCTTATCGGTCTTCCCGCTCTGGGACAGCACGGCTCCTATCCCTGAGTCTGAGGCGTCCACTTCAACCACTAACTGGCGATTAGGATCGGGCTGCACCAGAACAGGTGCAGACGAGAAGCGCCGTTTCAACTCCTTGAATGCGACAATCGCACCGATCCGACCAGGTGAAGGGGACTTTTGGTGAGGTCAGGGCTGTCAGGGGGCTAACTACCTGACTGTAGCCCTTAATGAACCTCCTGTAGAAATTAGCAAAGCCTAGGAACTGTTGCAATTTCCTACGGCTTGTGGGTTGGGGCCAGTCTCTCACCGCCACAACCTTGGCCGGATCAGGAGCGACGGAGTTGGAGGAGATGATGAACCCCAGGAAGGACAAAGAAGTGCGGTGGAACTCACACTTCTCGCCCTTCACAAACAGCCGGTTCTCCAACAACCGCTGCAGGACCTGACGTACATGCCTGACATGAGTCTCAGGATCCGGAGAAAAGATGAGTATATCGTCTAGATATACGAAGACGAACCGGTGCAGGAAATCCCACAAGACGTCGTTAACCAAGGCTTGGAACATCGCGGGGGCGTTTGTGAGGCCGAACGGCATGACCAGGTACTCAAAGTGACCTAAGGGGGTGTTAAATGCCGTTTTCCACTCGTCTCCCTTCCGGATCCGAACCAGATGATACGCATTTCTAAGATCAAGCTTGGTAAAAATTTTGGCTCCATGCAGGGGTGTGAACACCGAATCCAACAGGGGCAACGGGTATCGGTTGCGAACCGTGATCTCGTTCAGCCCCCTATAATCAATGCATGGACGAAGTCCGCCGTCTTTTTTACCCACAAAAAAGAAACCTGCGCTCATCGGGGAGGTGGAATTCCGGATCAACCCGGCAGCTAACGAGTCCCGGATGTAGGTCTCCATTGATTCACGCTCAGGCCGTGAGAGGTTGTACAGCCTACTGGACGGGAACTCACTGCCCGGAACCAAATCAATGGCACAATCGTACGGACGGTGGGGGGGAAGCGTGAGAGCCAGATCCTTGCTGAACACGTTGACAAGGTCGTGGTACTCCACCGGCACCGTCCCCAGATTGGGCGGGACTCTGACCTCCTCCTTAGCTTGGGAGCCGGGAGGAACCGAGGAACCTAGACACACCCCGATGGCAGGTCTCGCTCCACTGAACCACTACCCCGGACGGCCAATCAATCCCGGGGGTTGTGCTTCAACATCCAGGGAAAACCTAAAACCACACGGGAAGTGGCCTGAGTCACAAAAAACTCGATCACCTCCCGGTGGTTTCCTGACACCACCAGCGTTACAGGTGGTGTCTTATGCGTGATCGGAGGGAGTAGGGAGCCATCTAGTGCCCGATCCTGTACAGGTGAGGTAAGCGCCACCAGAGGGAGCCCTATCTCCCTGGCCCATCTGCTGTCCAACAGATTCCCCTCAGAGCCCGTGTCCACCAGTGCTGGGGCCTTCAGGGTTGAGTCCTCATAAAGGATCGTAACTGGGAGTCGTGTGGCAATGTGGGTGTGTCCCACGTGAATGTCTTGGCCCACCCCTAGCCCAGTTTCTAGGGGCGGGCGTTGGAGTTTTAACCGCTCGGGGCAGTCTCTCATATGGTGCTCTATTGCACCACAAACAAAACAAGCTCCATGGGCCTGTCTCCTCTGTGCATCTGGTGCCCTAAATGTTGCCCTACTCGTGTCCATAGCTTCGTCAGTAGGGGAGCTGTGGCCCCACGGAGCGCAGGGGCCGTGGGGCGTGGGGAAGGCGGAGCACGGTCGGAACCGGAAGGGAGAGGGACGGCGCGTGCCCGGCCACGCCCTTCGTCTCGTTCCCGCCGACGTTCTTCTAACCGGTTGTCTAACCGTATGACAAGATCGATGAGCCCATCTAAATCCCGCGGTTCGTCCTTAGCCACCAGGTGCTCCTTAAGAACCAAAGACAGTCCGTTTACAAAGGTGGCGCGGAGGGCAGCGCTATTCCAGCCGGATCTCGCAGCCGCAATGCGAAGCCGACTGCATAGGCAGCTGCGCTCCGGCGCCCCTGTCTCATTGACAGTAGCACGGTTGAAGCGGTTTCGCCTCTATTAGGGTGATCGAACACGGTTCTGAGCTCCCTTACAAACCCATCGTATGTCAGAAGGAGCCGTGAAGTCTGCTCCCAGAGCGCTGTAGCCCAAGCGCGTGCCTCACCGCGAAGCAGATTTATAACATAAGCTACTTTACTAGCATTGGTCGCGTACATAACGGGACGCTGTGCGAAGACGAGCGAACACTGCATCAGAAAATCCGCGCACGTCTCCACACAGCCTCCGTACGGCTCTGGGGGGCTTATGTATGCTTCCGGGGAAGGTGGGAGAGGTCGTTGAACAACCGTGGAACGTCAACGCTACGCACAGGGTCTACGGGAGGGAGAGCTGCAGCGGCGCCCGAAGGGCGCGCTTCCACCTGCGCGGCGAGAGCCTCCACCCTGCGGTTCAGGAGGACGTTCTGCTCGGTCATCAAATCTAACCGAGTCGTGAAAGTGTCCATGAGGGAAGTAGTAAAGGAGTAATCCAGAGAAACAGGCAATAATAAGCTATCAAACATACTGGGTTGACAGATCAAAAAACATCAGCTAAACCCAGGAAACACATAGATGGGCATCTTTGGATCAAACACAAGGAAAAACACGTGAGAAAGCAGGCATGAAGGCAAGACAGTCTGGCACCAAAGGGTTGGGCTGTGGATAGTTATAGTGTGATAAAGTGCATATATCAGTCCAGTCAGCACTATATTTGTAAAATTCTATACCAGATTATAAATCATTTCTTTCCAAGTCATTTACTTGTGTGGCACCTTATTATTGCTGATAAAAGTAAAATAAGCCAATGTGCATGTGAAAAATGTGTGACAGATCCGTAACCATTTTAATCCAGAATGGTTACGTGACCTTGGGGGACAAACCTTTAGCTGCCTGAAGGTCCACCTGGGGCCAGTTACAGTCCACTTCATGACTTACACCAGCATACACAGACAATCCAGGTTACTTTTTGTCTACAATGTAATATGTCTTTAATTTGGCTTTCAAGCCAAATTCTTGGATTTTGCTGATCAATGTATGTATGTCTCCACCTCCTTTGTATCCTGCAGTGTATCCAAAAGAACAACAACAACAACAAAAAAAATCCCCCTCAAATACATCTAAATAAGTGAATAAGCACAAAGCATTGGTAATACATAAATACACACCCTGAAAGGCGCATTGCTGATTTTACTCCTGCTGTGTTCACACACAGAGACATGGAGAATATTGTTCAGCTGCCTGTGCCGTCATTTGTCCATGCAGAGGAAATGGTCCACGGTAAACAACAAACATCCACACACAAACAGCTGAGAGCCGTTCCCACGTCCACAGCACGGCTCTCCCATTTACATGTATTATGATCGCCAGCTGTCCATGTACAGTAGTCACTCACTGGCACTTTCTCTTCGTGGTCACACTTACGAACAGAATGCAGTTTCCTCACTCACCGGCTCACCTCATAGCTTAGCTTAGCACGGTGTGACAGCGGCACAAACCACAAGCATGGCCAGTTCCACACTTTCGGGAAAGGCAACCATAGACTGTATACATACTGGACAGAGCCTGTGTGACATCATCCATTGGTTTTCTATTGAGACCCAGCGTTGCCGACCGAACGATCCCCTCTAAAATTTGGTCCCCCCTGCCTTCACTGCTCATGCGTCATTTCAGAGCGGCCACAGCGACTCACCGATTATCACCTCATTTCTGCCTCAAACTGCACTCCAGTCATCATCTATATCTCAACAACAGATGTGTGAAGCTTTGTACAACAGTTATTTCCACATAAATTCAGTATTATTTCATAATGGGGAAGCGATCAGAGTGCAGCAGCAGCATGTCTGAGTCTGACTCTCTGAGTCTGACTCTCTACACCCAAAGCAATCAAAGGGAATAATGTGATCATTAACCATCGGATGACAAAGTAAAACCTCTAAATCATTCTAAAGTCAGTTATAAGCAGAAACAAGGTGATAATCGGTGAATTGCTGCTGTCGTGCCAAAATGACGCATGCGCAGTGAAGGCAGGGCGGACGGATTTTTATGGGGGACCATTCAGTTGGTGACACCGGAACAGCCGAAATGACTCTCTTTTCTGGCTGTCGCTATGTTGAAAGCCCCGCCCGCACTGATTCACGATGAACTCATTAATGTATAGAGGATTTTCATGTGACGTATCGGTCACGTCATTTTGTGTCCCGTGGCCATTCTGGATTACGACGCGGTGGCCGCTGTGATTACACTTCGTGCATTTGGCGAACAATTGCAGAAGTTTCACGTCGGTGTGAAGAAGCCTCACGGCACTGTGGCGCTGTGAGAGATCCGCCGCTAACAGAAATCCACTGCTCCCAGAATTTTATTTTATTCGGCAATAAAATTATATAAAATACATAAAAATACTGCAGAGGATAACACAAGAACGCTTCCAATACGGATGCTTATTTACATTGTGGTCCTCGAGCACCGAGCTGCTGATCCGCAAGCTGCCCTTCCAGCACCTAGTGAGAGAAATCGCTCAGGACCTCAAGACGACCTCCGCTTTCAGAGCTCCGCTGTGATGCTCTGCAGGAGGCCGGCGAGGCTGACCTGGTCGGCAGCTTCCTAGTTCACAATATCGCAGTGTGACACGGTCGGCCAGTTCGTTACATTAACACTAAATTCACTATCTGGTATAAGATACGGATCCACTGAACCGACTGCTACACATCTAGCACGATAAATAGCTTTATCTCGAGGATTTAAAGCCTCGTAATAACCGGATATTCTCTTCATTTTTCTATCACGCGTCAGCCTCCTTGTAATCCAGAATGGAGACAGCACCTGTCCTGCAGCAAATCGGTCACGTGATTGAAAACCCTCTATAAAGGGGGCGGAGCGTGGGTGGCCCAGTGTGTGACACAAAAAGCCTGAAAACGGCCCTCTCTTCGACTCCGACGCACCAGCTAACAGCTGACCTCAGTCTGGGTGTTTATTAATTCATGTTTTTGGAGACTGCGCGGTTGTTCTCCTGATGGTTTACTTTGGTGTGGACAGTGACATTTATCAGATGCGTATTTCCAAGTGGACCTACTGACAGCTGCTAAAAGTGCTAACGCTGTTACCATACAACATTAAATAAGATCAGAGTTTCACTCAGTGTGAATACAGCAACAGAGACGTCTTAGATGTTTCACCGCACAACAGCCGCATTATTCCAGGTGTTTGTAATAAATACTCCAAACAGACACAACAGCGAGCGCTCTGTTACGGCTGGAGGCTATGAGAGCGGAGTCGCTGGACCCACCTCCTGTCAATCAAAGCATCCACGCCCACAATTAGACAGAATTTTTTAATTAAACTTTTAAACTAAGAAGTTTGAAAAAAAATTCAGTTGTCACGGAGGAGGAAACTGTCTATAGAGACCAAAACTGTTTTTTTTTTTGTTTTTTTTTGTTTTGTTTTTTTTGCACCAGGCTGTAAACATGTTTATTTCTACTCAAAGGTTGAAGATCTTAAAATGGGCTTCTATGGGAATGTGCTCACACTCTAACGAGCGCCACTAGCTTAGCGTATGGCAAGCTACAAGTTGGGACGCTGGTGTTTTGGCCAAACAACTACTCCGTTTCTGGATTTCTGTGTTAGTACACGTCTGCGGTCGATGTGCTTGATGAATTCTTGCGCAAAAAGTAGTTCTCAGATAATTGCAATATTCTTGTGAGATAATGAGTATGTCTCATCTAATTAATTCTACAATTTACCAGTATAAAATTATAAGGTAACTGAAGTTCTAAGCGTGCCGTAATAAATATTTAAGAAACTTAAAATTATGAGCACTTCACCTGTTATCGCTCAAGCACGTTGTAAACAATAACACGGTGGATTTTGAAGCGGAAGAGTTCAGAAAGATACGATTGGAATCTTTGATGACCATTTACAGTTGCCGATGAAAGACTTGGGTGTTAACTTGTGTTAAAGTCAGAACAAGAAGCTGCACTGAAAGAGATCTATCTGGGAAGAGACACATTCTGTGCGTTGTCGCTCCAACGAGAGCGGCACGCTGATCAGAGCGGACAAAGTAGTCCAGCAAGCTCAACCTGTGGAGCTATCCCACAATGCCAAAATAGCAGAGATGTTGGTCCATCAAGAGCGGCACTCTGAGCAGGGTGGGAATGTGCTCTGTTTTAGAGCCAACCTCAAGTGGCCAGTCAAGGAACTGCACTTCTGGGTTGGGGATAAGGCTTGAGTGTTTCCACCCTTGACTGTCAATGCAACAGTAACACTGTCCTGTTGTTCTTATGAAGATATATGTCATCATATTTTCAAATTAATCCTTATATCTGATTCTGTCTGGAGACAAATCTTCTTCTTTGTCTTTCGGCTGTTCCCGTTAGGGGGCGCCACAGCAGATCAGTCGTTTCCATCTCACCCTGTCCTCTGTATCTTCCTCTGTCACACCAACCACCTGCATGTCCTCCCTCAGCACATCCATAAACCTCCTCTTTGGCCTCCCTCTTCTCCTCCTGCCTGATTGCTCCATCCTCAACATCCTTCTCCCTATATACCCTGGGTCCCTCCTCTGCACATGTCCAAACCATCTCAATCTCACCTCTCTGACTTTGTCTCCAAACCGTCCCGCTGTCCCGCTGATTTTCTGGGCGAGAAGATTCTTATAAACAGACACACAGGACACAGAACACTGTAAAAAAAAAAAAGCATGCAAAATTGGACTAAAACTCCGCGAAACGGCGAGGCCGCGAAAGGTGAACTGTGTTATAGCGAGGGACCACTGTATTCTCTTTTCACATGTCAATAATTCTTGACGTGGATATTTGCTCGCTCAATTAATAAGACACGCCTAATTTTTCAGATTTCTTTATTTTTAAAATGTATTTCTTTATTTATTTTATTGTAACAAACGAATGGAGACGACAACCTGATTGCAGCACGGGCGAAGGGAATGACAACACTACAGTTGTAATTATCAATTTCATTGTCTAAAACGATCACACCACATAAAGTTAAGCTCAGCGCTGCTCTGGCTCCAGGCTCTGGAGAAAAAGGCGAGCAGCGCTTTCTTTGCGGTCAGCGCTGTGGCCACGGATCGTGCTCGATAGACCAACAATCCCGCAAAAGCGGGATTTGTATTGATTATTATGTAGTATAATCAGGAAAGTGTTATTTATGTAACATATGCATTGATTTGTATAATGGCACTGTTTATCATGTTGATCATTTTCATTTTTATGTGGATTCCAGTGCTGGTTCATTTTGGTGTATAATTTACGCCACCTCTCGACCTGGTGTATATTTTCAGCGCAGCGTACGCCAACGACCACACTGATCAATGCCAAGTAGCGCAGCCGTTTTGGCGTACACCCATATACGCTCAAATATCGCCGTACGCATGTTGATACATGAGGCTCATTGTCTTTGTGGTGTATTCAATTGAATATAGGTTGAAGAGGATTTGCAAATCATTGTATTGTTTTTTTTAACATTTTACACAACATCCCAACTTCATTGGAACTGGGGTTGTGTAATCGTCTGAATTATCTACCTGTTGCTACATGTACAGAAGGGCTGGATTGTCATTCCTACACTCATATTGTTATATTTAATAAAAAACAATAAGCGCACGCAGGAGGCGATCACTGTTGCTGCTGCCACTGCCGCTACGTTGAATTACCATTGGAAATGACATGACTTTTTGTTGTTTCAAATTCAGCAGTTGCTTGTGGCAGGAGCATGGTTTTCATTTTATTTTTGGTGAAATAATTCATTGTATCCACACAAAAGATTAATTATGGCATATATAAGGTGCCTGAGCCCAGTGAAGCTGACATCCCCCCCCCCGATAAAAAAATAACAAATAATTTGTTCAAATTTTTTGACAGTTTAAAAATCCTGACAAAGCGCCAGCTGCAGGAACAAAGCTGTGCGAAGGTTAAACAATGCCAAGGAAAGTGAACGAAAGTCCAGATTTCTTGTTTTTTTGGGCTTTGTTACCCTTTGTTAATTGCCGTGTGTGAGGGCCATAACTAGCCCAGCCCATTCAATGAAATGTCTAGCAAGCTTTACTAGCTAGCTTATGGCTGGCTTTAAAATGAGCCTGAGCCTGCTTACTTATTATTAATGTTAAAAGTTATTTATTTTACCCAGAAGTACCACCAGTGGGAATGACCCAAAAATGTACTGCTTCCAGCCACAGCCGTACTGAAAGAAAAAAAACAAAAAAAACAATGCAGGCTGCATTTGCAGACTGCAGAATGCAGACTTCCAACATGTGGGAAGTCTTTTGAAACTGTGTGGGACAGATCTGGCCTTCGGTCTGATCCTGTCAGATCTCCGTGTCGATGTACGGACTCAACAACGAAACAAGAACAAGAGTGAGCAACAGGCATGAAGAATTGAAGCTGCTGCAGCAATCTAAATATCCCAGCACAGTCACTGTGGATAAATCCACTCTGAGGGTCCTTCTCCCCCGATTGCTCAGTTTAGATGGGCGTCCAGCTCTAGGAAGAGTCCTGGTGGATCCAAACTTCTTCCATAAACTTCTTCCATTTAAAGTTGATGGAGGCCACTGTGCTCATTGGGACCATCAAAGCAGCAAATATTTCTGTTCCCTTCCCCAGATTTGTGCCTCGAGACAATCCTGTCTCAGAGGTCTACAGACAGTTGACTTCATGTTTGGTTTGTGCTCTGACATGCACTGTCATCTGTGGGACCTTATATGTAGACGGGTGTGTCTTTCCAAATCATGTCCAATCAACTGAATTTACCCCAGATGGACTCCAGTTTAGCTGTGGAAACATCTCAAGAATGATCAGTGAAAACAGGATACACTCGAGCTCATTGTTGAGCTTCATGGCAAAGGCTGTGAATACTTATGTACACGTGATTTCTTTTTGATTTTTCATGAATTTGCAACAATCTAAAAAAAAACATTTTTCACAGTCATTATGGGGTATTGTGTGTAGAAGGAAAAAAATGAATTTCATCCATTTTGGAATAAGGCTGTAACATAACAAAATGTGGAAAAAGTGAAGTGCTGTGAATGCTTTCTGGATGCAGTGCACAGTTTAGTCTTTAGGTCAGTTGCTTAGCATTAGGGTTAGCATGACCTGACTGCCTCCACTGTGAGGAGCAGGGTTTATCATGCGCTTTCTTAAAAATACATAGTTATGTAAATATGTATTTTTAGTGTATTATAAATGCTAATGTTACCTCGTTAGCAATGCTAGCCTGAGGCTAACAGGCTAGTGTTTGGTTGAAATCTCGCTAGCATCACATAAAGCAGTGCTTAGCAACCTGACATCTAGCATGAACAATTAAGTGCTAATGTTTGCATGAAAACCTGCATCACTTAATGCAATAGTAATGGGCTAATGATAGCATGAGCTGCCTCCATTGTGAGCAAGAGGATTTATAATGTGCTTAGAAATACATACTTATATGAATATAGGCTAATGTTAGCTCATTACCAATGTTAACACGAGACTAAGGTGGCTAATGTAAGCATGGAAACTTCCTAGCGTCACATAATGCAGTGCTAGTGGCCTGACAGAGCATGAAAATTTGCTAACAAGCTAACATCTGCATGAAAACTAAGTTGGTTCCAATCCTCCAGCCAATGCAAAGGAGTTGGTATCGGGTTATTTGGTCACATGACTTTTAGTCCGGATTCTGACATTTTGCTAATTGGCCGAGACACGCTGCTCTCTGATTGGCCGCAGCCTTTGTTTACAATGTAGCACTGGTACCACAGTATCTGGAGGAGTGGAACCAACTTGTATTTTCTGCGGTTATGCCACAGCCAATCACAGAGTGTGGTGTGATAGCCAATAGCGGCCAACATATCGTATGGACCAATCACAGCCATGTTTTCAAAAACGCACTACCAGTCTCTGTATAGAGACAGAACATGCTAGCATCACTTAACACAATGCTAATGGACTAACATTTGCATAAGCTGCTTCCATTGTGAGCAACAGGATTTATAATGTGCTTATAAATACAACATACTTACATACACATGCTAATGTTAGCTTACCAGCGATGATAACATGAGGCTAAGGGTTGATGGGTTGATATTAGCATGAAAACTCACTAGCATCGCATTACAATGTTAATGGCCTGACACTTTAGCCTGAAAGCGTGTTAGCATCACTGACCATGATGCTAATGGGCTAACGTTGGCATGACATGCCACCATTGTGAGCAACAGGATTTAAATGAAGCCAACAGCTACAATTTTTCTTCATAAAGTCTTACTCCACATTTTCCTTTAATTTTACATGTTACCTGGATAAAATGATAATCTCTCTGTGGTTTAAATAACTGATATCTTGAGATATGATGCCTGAGGTTTGTTTTTTGTTTTGTGTCTCTCAGTGTCCCAGCAGCACTTATGGAAGCTACAGCTCGACCAGAGAGTATCCCGACGACGTCATCTTCTTCAGCAGGACTCACCCACTGCTGCAGGTGCAGCTGATGGTTCACTTTAATACGTTACACTTATTTAAATAAGACTGTGGCCCATTTTACAGCCAGGTCATCTAAAGGCGGTTTAAAGATATAAACTGACCACTGCAGCTCTTTGAGCTTCTTAATTATCATCACAGCCATGCTTGGCTTATCTCAAAAATTAACCGGTTAACTTTCACAGGGGATTAATTCACACTCAGTTTTATGTTGTCTTAGGAACATGTTCTGCCTCTGGGAGAGCGCCCCCTCTTGGTTAGGGTGGGCGTTCACTACAAGTTCAGCAAACTGCAGGTGGACAGAGTGGAGGCCGTGGACGGCACCTACGACGTCCTCTTCATTGGCACAGGCAGGTTTCTGAAAGTTCAGGAGCGTGCACATGAAAGCTGAGGTATATGTGAATTATTGTCAAACTCTGCGCTGTGCTTAATGCAGACTCTGGAGTGGTCCTGAAGGCGATCCACCTGCCCCGAGAGCACGGTCAAGGTCAGGAGGTCACTCTGGAGCAGCTGCAGGTCTTTCAGGTGCATAAAATGTAATGTTTCATGTTCTTTGTTTTTACCACCAGAGACCAGTTAGCTCTGAAGCTGCACTTATGTTCAGTGCGAGAGAACCCAAATGCATGACACAGATTTGTGGTGAAGGTCATGGGAGACGGGAGGTTTGTTTGAAAGAGGAGAGAGGAGCGCCATGCCCACAACACACAAATACATGCAGGGAGAGAAAACTGCTCAATTCCCAACAAACATGCAGAGATTCAAGTTCTCGGTCGCTACAACAGATTTCCTTCAGATGGGCTGCCAAAGGGTAGATTTCGTGCTGACGGCGTCCTGATGCAGAATCAAGGCTGGATGTAAGATATAAAATTTACCTTGTTCAAAATGTTCAAAAAGCAGTTTCTAGAATAGTGTCTCTGTTTTGCTTTTGGTTTTTTTTTTCCCCTGGTCGTGTCCTGCCTGCAGGGTGGGGGGGGGCAGTGTGTTCAAGTGTGTCACAGTGAGCACAGTCCAGAGATCTACAAATATTTTGAAACTTTTCTTTCAAAATCTGCTCTGAGTGTCTCTGTGAGTGTCCTCACTGCAGTTAAACTAAAAACACAGCTGCAGACCTGCGACTGCATTGACAAGAAACACTAACATTTTCCCCCCAAAATACACGTACACCTAAAATCTCTTTCTGAGGACGACATGATATAAATGTGCTGATAAAACCTTCTTACCTCTCAGTCAGGCTGCACTTTCCACATAAATACACAAATTCTTAATTGTTCCTGCTCAAAGACTGCAAACCAGGGGCGCATCTAGACGGAAAGAGGTTGTTTTGGGGGCACGGGCTCCCCACAACACCCTCTTGATTAAAGGTCCACTTTTGAAGATATTTTTCATACTATTACTACTTATGATAATAAAAATAATAGCAATATTAACAACTAAGATGTCTAAGTCAGTATTTCTCTGAGCCTAAGTTTTACTATAGATCAGGACTAAGTTTAACTGATGATCCATATAAAAATAAGTGTAGTTAATTTAACTTTTCTGCATAATCGAAGTGGGATATGAAGCAAAATCTTTTTTTTATGTAATGTCTAAGCTCAGGGTCTGTACTGGGTCTGTTTGGGGTTCTAGCTTTAAAATCAGGTCAGTTGGGATGAGGGAAGCCAGTAATATAAAAATGAGTACAGCTCTTGTGGTTAGTAATTTTATCAAGTTATATCAATTTTGCTTAAAGGCAAAGAAAATGTGAAAATGTGCAAAATAAAATACAAACACAAAACACATTAAGCAGCACAACTAAACTGAGGCGGACTGAGGTGAGAAAATAGTCATCAAAAAACCTCCAGAATGCATCCGTGGACATCAAAAATCCCAATTTTCTGAATAAAGTAAAAGCTGTAGAAAAGCTGTCCCTTTAAAATGTGTTTATCCTGAAATATTTAAATAATGTGTAGGTTAAAGTCTTTCTATAATATGATGCTGCATTAGAAAAGAGCAGCAATAGTTAGTGAGTGAAATATAATCTTGTTCAGCAGGAGAACAATTTGCTCTTTTCTTCGACGTCTCCACCTTGTTTTACCTTAAACTCTAGGATGCGGTCGCACAAGGGTTTCTATAAAAAGGTAGATGATGACAGCTTATGATTTAGCCGTGAAATTTTTTTCAGTCAGATGATTTTTTTTTTTTTTTTTTGCTTTAATCCCTGAACATGTTACATGTGTTAGATTTATTGACCCCAAGATTGTGTTTGGAGTCAAAAGGTTAAGGCCACTACAGCATACTTTAGAAAAAACTTGTGAGCACAGTAACTTATTTCCTAATTGTCTGATTGCACTGTGACCCCGAGAAGCCTATTAATTTGGAGGGTCAAAAGCTCAGTGTACATTGTAAAATATTTCTGCAGAAAAGCATCACCAGGGCGCCATCTTTTATGCAGACTAGGCGCTTGTTCCTACAACTGTAGCTTCAGCTCATTACAAAATTAATTCCACTGGAACCTCATATTGAAAAACTCAGGCTGAACTTGGATTCTCTTTCTGTGCTTTTATTTTTTTTTAAATGCTGTTTAAAGTAAAAATATGTGCTTTTCTTTTCGGTCTATGCAAAGTTCTTATTCTCTTTTGTCTTGTGCAGCACAAATCAGCGGTGACAGCCATGACGCTCTCAAAGAAAAAGGTAACACAGGGGAGAGAAATAAAAATTGACTTCTCAAACTTCCACACTCTGCTCACAGCATCACACTTTTCACTCGTCTCTCCACCTTATGTCTCCAAGGACAACTTCATCAGCAGTTGCTATGGTTACAGTGCCTCAGACACCTCAGTAATGATGAAGCCGAACCACACACACACACACACCACACACACACACTACAAATGCACCTTGTATTATAAAACATGTGGTCTCATTCACTCTGTCATCCTCCACCCTCTTTCCCTCATGTGCATCTTCTTCCTTTTTTTCTGTAATCTCCAGCTTTACATCTAGATTTTTTATGTTTGCTATGTTAGTTTGTTTATTGTCAGAGTCACTCGAGAGGTTTTGAATAGATTTTCATTAAACCGAATGAAAAACATGTTTGTTGTAAGAGGAAAACACTGATGCGGATCCAGATCTGGAACTGGATCCATGATTTAGCTCTTAGTTTCTTTATTGTTAGCACATGACTGTAGTTTATCAAAGCAAGAATATTAAAAAATGTACACACAACAACACTGGTTAGATGATGAATTTTAAAGGCACACTCTAAGAAATAAAACATTAAATTTAATTGATAAAGTTAAAGTAACTTTTTCCACATAACATTGTCAATTACGTGCAAAACAATATTGTAGTTGAAAGTAATTAAATCAAATGAAACATTAACTTAAATCCCTAAAATTAACAATTGCAAATATTGAAAATAATAGTATTAATTACATTTAAAACCCTTGTTTCATTTCTTAGAGTGTAACATGCACTTACAGATCGTATCCTTCTGCTGACATAATAAAGACAGAAAAGGATCTTTGTGAGGTCATAAGGCAAAAATGTTAGTGAGTGCTATTATTAAAAGAAAACATATCTCACAGACTTAAATCACATAAAAGAAATAGTTCAGCAACAGCAAAAGAATTTAAGTCAACTCAGCCTCACAGTTTGCTCAACATCTTATCACAAAATACCCAGGCTGGATTGATATATTTACCTCCAGATAATGATGCGTATTGTGATACTTGTGTGCTGATTCAGTACACACTGCAATTGTGTATTGAGTCACAAAAGTGTTGTGATTCAATATTACAATGTGTCATGATTTTTTTTCTTTTTTGTAACACTACACCTTGAGGAAAAAGTTGACTAATATGCTTATAGTATATAATAAGTCATATTTACAAAACAATTCGCATCGTATTTTTATGTTCAGGAGCATCATCCTGCATGTTTGGTTATTAAATAAAACACTTTTGATGTGTCACAGCGCTTCAGGCAGGCAAACTCTTCTTGATATTGTAGATTAACATTTTTCTGTGCTCGGGGTGAGTTGAGTGCCACTGCCGAGACGCCCCGAGTACCTCAGCAAATGCCCCACGTTAGACTAGTTCAGAGCTCACCCAGACCCCCACATTAATATCACGTTAAAAGTCCAGAAAAGTGTTGCACTTCTTGAGGTCACTGCAGTGAAACCAGTACAGAGCCACATTGGGATTCGGCACATGTTTTACACTGTATGCTCTTCCTGACACAACTCCACTGGTACTTGGAGAAACACACCCAGCTCCTGGTCTTCCCAAGTGATCTTCAAACCAAGTACTAGTCAGGACCTGCTGGTACTCTGCTTCCCTTCTGAGGTCTGTCTGGATCAGCTGTACACGGAGCAGAGCGGCTGCTAAGAGACCAGAAAATTAAAATGCCAATATTCTAGCCAAAAATAATGTGAATATTTATGAAAATTAAGAAAATCTATTACTACTACTATGTTCTTATTAGCTTCATGCTTTTGGGGCCCCACATGTGCACTGAAAACTGCTGCACCTACCACACATTAAGTTCATTCTCAGCTTTATGTTATATGGCTGGGGGGGCCTGGCTGCCTTTTTGTTTCTGTCCTTTGTTTCTCCTTCCAGGTGGCTTGCATTTGGGACTGAGTGGCTGTGTTGCTGAGGTTATCAGGACCTCACCCTGATCACCTGCAGCTCGTCAGGACTCACAGCTGAGGTGCATCTATATGGATTGGAACATGGTGGCATTTAAGACTGGAGTATACAGTGTGTATTTGCCAGAGACTCGACCTTGTGACCAGACGGGTGAGATCGTCGTCTCGGGAGCCATCTCATCATCAGTGGATGCAGAGAACGTCCAGGGTTTGATGCACGGTCTGTGAAAGAGGAGGGGGTGAGGTCTCACGCTCGTCAGCACACTTCCTGAGGTACGTTAGATTTTGTGACTAACATTTATACAGTCAGTAAATGTGGTGTCCCTCACACCTTTATTATATTGAGCTGTATGTTAGTCATGTATCGGCTTCCACTGCAGTGGAGTTTTGTGAACTGGATGTTCCATGCCTGCAGGTTGGGAAGCTGATTAGTAATCAAGCCAGGAAGTGTTTGCTGTTTGTACACCTTTAAGTGTTCTCTCTGTGTGTAGAGTGTGGACTCACATAATGGTTCCTTCTTTCACAGACTCGGTTTGTTGCGGCCACCTGGGGGGTGTCGGCGGGGTCCTTGAGTCCGAACAGCTTCTGGCTCCGGACCGTTAGCGCTGCTGGGAGCGCACCACGCCAGACCGCACTTTCTGTTATTTTTGTATCACTGTTATGTATTAAATTCAGTTAGCCTTTGTACCGTGCTCTGCTTATTTCATACTGGGTCCTTCAAACGCTGGTCGGTTCTCCGAGCTGCGTCCGACCCATAACACTTTAATGACCTGAGAATTTCTATTTAGTTGAACCCAGCAAGATAAATACTGATCTTTGAGCCAGTTTTTCTTTGTCACCTCTCTCTCTTTTCACTCCTCCTCTCTGTCTAGCAGTGGTTGTTTGTTGGCTCCAGGGAGGGCGTGGCCCAGCTGGCCCTGTATCAGTGTGAGCTCTACGGTCAGGCCTGTGCTGAATGCTGCCTGGCCAGAGACCCGTACTGCACCTGGGACGGGCATGCCTGCAGCCCCTACATGCCCACCGTGCGCAGGTACGTCCATGTCTACCAGATGAGGCAAAAGGTTTTAGACACTCCACAAGTTTAGTAACGACATCATATTTGATTTTATTGTCATCAAAGGAAACAAGCAAAAAAATAAGAATCCAAAAGTCAAACTATAAACCACATAAAAAGAAGTAAAAAAGAAAAGAAAAAAAAACCTTTGTCTTTACATCACAACACAAATGGCTCCTTATATTCAGTTGATAATAAATTGATCAAAAACTACTTAAATGACAGCAGAACTGTGTTTTTTTTTAAATATAAATATATATATAGATAATTTATCATGTTAAGGGCAGGATTCTGGACTTTTTTTTCAAACAGCATCTGATACTTTTAATAACTTGCAATGTTTTGAATAAAATGATGTTTCTGTATTTTCTGCTGATTTTTACTTTGAACATTGTTTTAATCTGAAACCTGATACGTTGATATTATGAGGTTTCACTCATTGATGAAGGATTGTTCCTCATTTTATTGCACGTGATGAGATGATGAGAACAGTGTTTGAGTGCACGTTGTTGTGTCAGTCCTGTGCTTGGTGCACATGGAGACAGTGTGATGCGTCCTCACGGTGCGTGACCCAGACCTCAGTGTGAGTCAGCATCCTGCACACACAACTTTAAGCTGCACCGTGGTCTGCAGCTTGTCAGGACTTTTGATGTTTGGAGGAGTTTTGGGTTTGAAAGGACACTCAGAGAGCACAACACCAACAGCTCGCATTTTAGACACCAGTTCACCCAAATTCATTCCGTGAGACCAGAATATGTGGTTCTGTGTGGCCTTGACATTTGACCAGTTTTGTCTAAAACTGAACCACTTTATTCTCGACTTGCATGCAGCGCGTCCACCATATTTAATCCTTACAGACTCCAAAGGCTTTAAGTAAGGCAGTCGTAACCCAAATTGGAAAGTTTGTTGCGTGCAGAGAAGTTTTTCTCTGCAGTTTCCCCACAAAGTCCACATCTCTGCATATGCTTTTAGCACAACTCATTAGGCCACTTTTTCTTATGTACCTGTTTAGAGCCCGACCAATATATCAGCCGGCCGATATTATCGGCCGATATAAGCCCTTTTCAAAGTACTCACTATCGGCTGAAATTTTGCCGATAGAACGCCGATAATTTCTCATAAACAGAACAGTTACTGAAATAATGTTTGTCGGCAATGTAAAATGTCCTTGCACCGTTTGTCCAGTAGATGGAGCTCTGACTCCATTCAACTGAGAGCTGCTTACACCCCTGCTTAAATGTGTTTATCACCGGCCCCCGTAGTTCACCGTCACACTGCACTGATCAGCTGACAAAAGCATACAAGTAAGTTTATAAGGATGTTGTTTGTAATAACTTTGCGATTACATTCACCCCACATTTCTGCCATTTCAGTACAACTCACTTTGATTAACTCAGTTTATGTAGTAATGTGTCAAATGTGCTTCATTGCGTCGGTCACGCTTTTTATTAAGCCCACGTTGTGTAGACTTTATTTCTAGCATGAAAAGCTTTCGTTTACTGCTAAGAGGTTGAAACATTCAGATTCACTGGTCGTCCGGAAGGGTTCCGGGAATTACTGCCGTTCGCCATTAACCCTCTGGGACCAAGCTTTACTAAATTGTAAATAACTTTTTAATGATATGAGATAGAAACTTACTCTTTTTTTGCTGAAAAGGTAACTCCGCAGACTTTCGATCCACCGTCGGCCATCTTGGTACTCCTCATAGAAGATGTGTGATAATGTACGCAATGTGAGTGTCCAATCGGAATTGGTTCTCCGTCACATGGTTTTCCAAAATCCAATCATAGGGCAGATTTACCTCACATGATACGGCAAAGATCGTTTTCAGGAGTGATATCTTACTAGTTAGCCCGTTTGAATAGCCCCCTAACTGCTCATATTACATTTTTGAATTTTTTTGAACTTGAAAATTCTTCTCTGTTATAAAGTTAATCAATATGAGGACAAAGCTTCAGCTTTTAGCTCATACCTTTTTTTGTTAAGGGTCCAAAAAAGAACATTTTATTCATAAAAAAAAAAAAATAATAATATTGGCTGATTTATCGGCTATTGGCAAATCAGCCGATTTATCGATTATCTGCATTTTTTCATCCAAATATCATTATCGGCATCGGCCTCAAAACTCCATATCGGTCAGGCTCTATACCTGTTCTTATGTTTCATATGTAAGTGCAGCCATTAGATTGGAATCTGCCAGTACCAGTGACTGGCAGTTTGAGCTTTCTGCTCAAGCTTGCATTCTGACTTTCTCAGACGTTTTATGCATGCATACAAATAAAAAAATGACCAAAAAAGTGAACAAATTAACAGGACTGTGAAAACTCAGTGGATCCGCAGGATTCCCTGGATTTCATCATGGGGAGGGGGGGGTGGGGTGGGGTTTTAGTGATGTACTCTTTAATCGTGAACACTGAGTTTTTAAAATGCTTATCGCAGCGTGCGCTTTTTTTACGACATCATGTAAGTTTTATAAGTCTGCGGACACTGATCTGTGTGTTACAGATACAAATCAGTTTCCTCGGATCTGCTGAGTTTTGTGAAGGAAAAATGCCACTCAAAGTGTAGCTGTTATGACAGTTGTCGTAAAGCAGGACTGGTTGGTTAACTGCTGTGACGCTGTGTGGCTCCTGTGTGGTGCTTAAGCTAAATGTAGCATGTGGACATCCCAAACTTTTAGAGCTTTCAAGTTTTTAAAAAGATTTGTGCAGCATGTCTGTGTCACGGAGCGACGTCGCACAGAGAGAAGATGGCAAGAAAGACTGTTTGAAAAAGTCTTATCAGGACAAGAATCCATGGAGTCGTCGCTGGCTTCATGAACACACCTGAAAGATAAAAGAAATGGGAAAAGTGAACTGTGCCCTCTGGGAAAACATGGTAAGAATTTTTCTCTCCCTGGAAAATAAACATTCTGCTGTTCAAACAGGATTTTAGACAAGATTATGTGACTTTTTTCACTAAAATGTAGGATCATTTAAATACGAGGTCTATTAGAAAAGTATCCGACCTTATTATTTTTTTAAAAACCATATGGATTTGAATCACGTGTGATTACATCAGCCAAGCTTGAACCCTCGTGGGCATGCAAGAGTTTTTTCACGCCTGTCGGTGACGTCATTCGCCTGTGAGCACGCCTTGTGGGAGGAGTGGTCCAGCCCCCTCGTCGGAATTCCTTTGTCTGAGAAGTTGCTGAGAGACTAGCGCTGTGCTTCATCAAAATTTTTTCCAAAACTGTGAGGCACATCCGAGTGGACACCATTCAACAAATTAAGCTGGTTTTCAGTGAAAATTTTAACGGCTGATGAGAGATTTTGGATTGTTACAGTCGCTGTAAGGACTACCCACGGAGCGGGACGTTGCGCAGCGCTCCGAGGCGACGTCATCAGCCTGTTTCAAGCTGAAAACCTCCAAATTTAAGCCTCTGTTGACCCAGGACATCGTGAGAGAACAGAGAACTTTCAGAAGAGGTCGGAATCAGCAGTTTATCCGGACATTCCACTGTTAAAGGAGATTTTTTTAATGAAAGATGTGCGGACGGATTGGTGCGTCGGCTCCATTTGTAAAATCCAGGCGACTTTTGGTGGCTTTCAGTGGAGTGAGTATCTGAGAAATTGTTTAACAGCAGGGCATGTTCCAACTTGTCCTTAAGGCTTCCAACGGAGGTGTTTTTCCTGTGGCGGGCACCATAATTTTTTGCACCTGCGTATACGTTTTCCCCTCTCCAATCAACTTTTTAATCAAGCTACGCTGTTCTTCTGAACAATGTCTTGAACGTCCCATTTTCCTCAGGCTTTCAAAGAGAAAAGCATGTTCAACAGGTGCTGGCTTCATCCTTAAATAGGGGACACCTGATTCACACCTGTTTGTTCCACAAAACTGACAAACTCACTGACTGAATGCCACACTACTATTATTGTGAACACCACCTTTTACTTTTTTTTACTAATAGCCCAATTTCATAGCCTTAAGAGTGTGCATATCATGAATGCTTGGTCTTGTTGGATATGTGAGAATCTACTGAATCTACTGGTACCTTGTTTCCCATGTAACAATAAGAAATATACTCAAAACCTGGATTAATCTTTTAGTCACATAGCACTACTATTATTCTGAACACTACTGTATGTGACTCTGTCAGCTTGACAGAGCTGCAGCATGAGCATAAACTTCAAGTACTGCTTGTCCATCCTTATCATATTCAGTATCGTAGCTTGGCGTGGCGTGGTTTTTCTTGCAGCAACACTTCACCTGGCACAATGCCCTTTTCCCTGTGTCAGGTGTGGGTGGTTGTTGTTGAAGGTTTTCCTGATTCACCTCCTTGGCTCGCTTGCAAGCTCCACCAAGAAGTTCATCCGTCTCTCCTTGACCCCAGTGCATGCCTGATAAAGCACATGTGCATTCAGTGCTGCAATGTCAGTCATGTTGTAAAACACAGCAGCTGGCCAACACCGTGTTCCTGAACATACATTTTGTAGATAAGGCTTGTCCACTGACCCTGTATTATTTTTTGATTCTCACAATATACAATATAAATATTCATCAGATGTGTGTTTATTTACAAAAACATGTTCTCACCTTTATGTTTACCATCAGCATTTAGAAATTTGTTCATATTAAATTCACAGATTCATTCATATAACACCAAACAGAATAGTCATCTTCACCTCTTTTCTATAAAACTAAACATGGTCTGTTTTCCATCAGATATTGTGTTGTACAAATATGGAATGATAAAAGAAATGTAACAGAGAGCTCATCATTGCAAACTTTTAAAAGAAAATTGCCTTTACATTTAATTCATGAAGTTTAGTTTTGTTTTTTCAGTCTTAAATTTGTTCAATTTTTTTTATTTGTATGCATAACACTTCTTTCTCAAAGTCAGAATGCAAGCTTGAGCAGAAAGCTCAAACTGCCAGGCACTGGTACTGGCACATTCCAATCTAATGGCTGCACTTACATATGAAACATAAGAACAGGTACATAAGAAAAGGTGGCCTAATGAGTTGTAAATTACCCCAGCAGTGCCATTTGGCACCCTCCGGTCAGAATAGGAGGTGGAAGAAAAGGCTGGATTTTCGAATGTTAGGCAACTGAAACATTCACATCTGCACAAAATAAGAGCTAAAAAAATTAAAATCTGCAGTCTGCACTTGTACACTGAAAGTTGCTCTGAAAATCTGCAAGTCCATTTCCATTCTCGCTTGTTTATTTGTTGTTGTTATGGCCTATGTCCATTAATCCGCACATGCAGTAGTGTTCAGAATAATAGTAGTGCTATGTGACTAAAAAAATTAATCCAGGTTTTGAGTATATTTCTTATTGTTACATGGGAAACAAGGTACCAGTAGATTCAGTAGATTCTCACAAATCCAACAAGACCAAGCATTCATGATATGCACAGTCTTAAGGCTATGAAACTGAGCTATTAGTAAAAAAAAGTAGAAAAGGGGGTGTTCACAACAATAATAGGATTGTGGCATTCAGTCAGTGAGTTTGTCAATTTTGTGGAACAAACAGGTGTGAATCAGGTGTCCCCTATTTAAGGATGAAGCCAGCACCTGTTGAACATGCTTTTCTCTTTGAAAGCCTGAGGAAAATGGGACGTTCAAGACATTGTTCAGAAGAACAGCGTAGTTTGATTAAAAAGTTGATTGGAGAGGGGAAAACTTATAGGCAGGTGCAAAAAATTATGGGCTGTTCATCTACAATGATCTCCAATGCTTTAAAATGGACAAAAAAAACAAAACAGAGATGCGTGGAAGAAAATGGAAACAACCATCAAAATGGATAGAAGAATAACCAGAATGGCAAAGGCTCACCCATTGATCAGCTCCAGGATGATCAAAGACAGTCTGGAGTTACCTGTAAGTGCTGTGACAGTTAGAAGATGCCTGTGTGAAGCTCATTTATTTGCAAGAATCCCCCGCAAAGTCCCACTGTTAAATAAAAGACATGTGCAGAAGAGGTTACAATTTGCCAAAGAACACATCAACTGGCCTAAAGAGAAATGGAGGAATATTTTGTGGACTGATGAGAGTAAAATTGTTGTCCAAGGGCTGCAGACAGTTTGTGAGACGACCCCCAAACTCTGAATTCAAGCCACAGTTTACATTGAAGACAGTGAAGCATGGTGCTGCAAGCATCATGATATGGGCATGTTTCTCCTACTATGGTGTTGGGCCTATATATCGCATACCAGGTATCATGGATCAGTTTGGATATGTCAGAATACTTGAAGAGGTCATGTTGCCTTATGCTGAAGAGGACATGCCCTTGAAATGGATGTTTCAACAAGACAATGACCCCAAGCATACTAGTAAACAAGCAAAATCTTGGTTCCAAACCAACAAAATTAATGCCTCGCAGATGCGAAGAAATCATGAAAAATTGTGCTTATACAACTAAATACTAGTTTAGTGATTCACAGGATTGCTTAAAAAGCAGTTTGAACATAATAGCTTTGAGTTTGTAGCGTCAACAGCAGATGCTACTATTATTGTGAACACCCCCTTTTCTGCTTTTTTTTTACTAATAGCCAAATTTCATAGTCTTAAGAGTGTGCATATCATGAATGCTTGGTCTTGTTGGATTTGTGAGAATCTACTGAATCTACTGGTACCTTGTTTCCCAGGTAACAATAAGAAATATACTCAAAACCTGGATTAATCTTTTTAGTCACATAGCACTACTATTCTGAACACTACTGTATGTAAAAATTGTCATCACTCGCTTTCAAAGATCCGTGCGAAATATTACCCATGTGCTATTTAACGCAATCCGTATGCGCAGTCGTAAAGTCGACCAAAACATCTTCCCCGCACACTTATTCAACATTATAGTCCTTTACCTTACAAGGTAGTGCAAGGTGAAAGGTCATGTGGCCAACAGAAAGGTAATATATGACTCCATATTAGTATTTCATATGCCCTTGAGTCATGTGGACCATTATTTTGGCCCTTTTTGCACTCAGCGCTCAGGTTTCACTCATATGCGCCCTCTAGATAACAAAGTGCGATTGGACACATTTCAAGTGGATTTGTACCGTGACTTTGACGGTCATTAGATTGTACGCTGCATAACCTCCACCCATCCAGACGGGCTGAGAGAGTGCATGTGGTGGTGTGTGTGTGTGTGTGGTGTGTGTGTGTGTGTGTGTGTGTGTGTGTGTGTGTGTGTGTGTGTGTGTGTGTGTGTGTGTGTGTGTGTGTGTTTTCACCGTGTGATGGAGTGATGATCAGACCAGGTTGGACCTCACCTTGCACCCAGTGCATGCTGGGAAATGTTCCATCACCTCCTCATAATCCCTGCAGGGATAACGAGTAGAAGACGTGTGGACAGATGGTGTGTGTTATTTGACTGTCATTGTGTTTGTCTTATTAACTCGTGAGATGTTATTCGTCATAAACCAGCGGTGCTCTGATGGACGTCCTTAATGATGATTAATTTGTTTGTCTCTGCAGGAGGAACGCTCGTCACTTAGGGGAGGACGAAGACCCGCTAACTCAGTGTGTCAGACAAGGAGGTGAGGAGCCAAAGGAACATCTGAGTTACAATGAAGCATCCGAGAGTGGAAAGCTTCCCACTCGTACTGTATTGATCCAAATATAAGACGAGCCTGATTATAAGACAAACTCACTTTTTCAAGACATATTTTTTTAAATACTTTCAGAAGACCAAATTTTGGGGGGAAATGGTCAAAATAGCTGATTAGTTTTGTTAGTCAGTTATCAATTATTGTTAGTTAGGCTGAATCAGATAATCAGAAAGAGAGAGAAAATATTATGTGAAGCAAGAACAAAATAGTGAAAAATGTTATTAAAAAAACTGAAGTCAACATGAACAAATGAATAATTCCTTGTCTGACCCCACATCTTATTTCTTTGCCCTTGTCCAGCCGGATTGCAGGTGGAGGCGGAGCAAAGAGTGATGATGGTTGCCGAGGGTAACAGTACGTACCTGGAGTGTCTGCCTCGGTCCAGACACGCTGCTGTTACCTGGTACAAGCAGGCTGGAGAGAACAGTCCAGAACTGCACCAGGTGTGTTCAAGTTCTCGTCTCGAACAAGCCGCCCCAGTTTAAAAATAGGAGAGCGTTCAGGGAGCGCAGACCTCCACCAAGACCAAGAGTCTACTCTTCTATCATGTACCGAGTTACACCCCCCACCCCCCCCCACACACACACATACAAACACTTCGTTAAAGATGTTTAATGTTTAAAACCGTGTAAATGTACTTTAATTTTGTGTGCACGTCCAAAGAAGCCTGGCTGTAAAAGTGACGATTAGTATTTAAAATAATTGTTACATTTAGATTGTCCAGTTACTTTTGAGCTCTGGAATTGAAGGCTGATTTGTATTTATTTATTTGTTTTCTCTCTGTAGGTGGTCACAGGTGAGCAGATGGTGGTGATTGAGCGCGGCGTCCTGATTCGCCGGGCAGAGCTGTCTCACAGCGGCGTCTACCACTGCCAGGTGGAGGAGCACGGCTACCACTGGACCGCCGTCACTGTGCGGCTCGCCGTCTGGAGCCCTTTGGCCAATCGCTTCCTCTCCTCCTGGTCTGGCTCCTCCTATCAGGACGCAGGAAACCAACCCTGGTACCAGGACATGATGGCGCTGATCCACCCAGGAAACCTCGGCCAGCACTGCAGAGTGCTGGGATACCGCCCGCCGCGCAATCACCGCCGCTATGCATACATGGAGCAGATCAAGCAGAGTCAGAAGGGGGAGCGGAACAAGCACGGAGGAGGAGGGGGAGGAGGCAGAGGAGGGGGAGGGAGAGTTGTGGGGAGGAAGAGCAGGAGCAAGCCCCAGCAGAGGGCGCCGAGGAGCGCCTGAATGTGTTGCACAACGGGAGGGCGGGTTTTCACCGACTTGAACGCACGCACATTTATGTTACCATAGACACACTGGGGCATACACACACAACACACACACACACTGTATGTACAGAGATGCATGCAGCCCCCCCCCCCCCCCACAAAAAAAAAAATCCATCTGTTTTAGTGACAGACGTTCATACTGAACTTCATTCACCTGAAACACACGAGGACACAGAGGACTGTAAATAAAGACATAGAAGACTTAAAGTCACAGCATGTGGAATGAAGGATGAACCGCATGTGCAAAACCACACGTGGCATTTCAAAAGTAAATGAGCAAATTAAGCATCAAGTCCTTCAAAACAAACAAAAATGGCTGTTTTAAATGGCATCTCTGCTTGTTGTTGGTTCCTCATGAGCCGCTTTCACACTTCAGCTCCCTTTCAGGTGTTCAGATCATCATCATTTATTATTATTTTATTATTATCATCATGTACAACTGTGCAACGGGATCATCTCATGCCCCACAGTAGCCTGTACTCAAGGTTCTGGAAATGGAGCAATATCTCCACCTGCTGGACATTTACCATTAATGTGGGTACAATACAATATCACCAAGAGCTCTAGTATCTTCAGCTGCACTTTGTCCAACAGCCTTTGATGCGTCGTACTTGTCTTACTTGCTTTCATTATCGTGTTGCATTACGGCTGCTGCAAATTTAATCCATTCATTGAGTATTATTAGTTTAACTCTGTCACCACCTAATATGGAGCCTTTACTCACATGTGAAATAATTCTATTCCATCTCTGATGTGAGACATGCAAGTCCTAGAGATGCCATATGAGGGAAGCCACCAAATCATTGGCAGATCCAGGTGGTGCGCCTTCAGGAACAGCAGGCATGGCCCGGCTCTGGTCCTACTCTGGAGCTACCCGTCCTCCTCACAAACAGCCCGTGTTGTTGCTGTTGTCACATGACTCGTCGTTGGATCACGACTACATAAATGTTTATCTCAAATGTCAACAAAACTATGGAGGAGTCACCAAACATGGGCAGCTTTGTTAGCTGGTCTGTACCACTTCCAGCCCTTCAGGCTGATGTGTCAGCCGCCTTCTTAACATTCCCTGTTTTCAGAGAAATCCCACATCAGGCGCCTCTCTACGAGTGTATCGTCATGACCCCACAGATCCATTAATAATCAGCCATGAAAGAGGAGAATTCATCTGTCTTTAAACCATTTCTGACCGCTGTGCCCAAACCACCCAGACGTTCTGTAGGAATCCTACAGGAATATTTCTTCAATGTCAATCCTGTAGGATGTCTGTCAGAAACTGGAGTGTCTAAGAATCTGATGCAATTCCTGTGATGAATCAGATTTTTATGTAGATTTTTTTGTAGAAATCCTATAAAATCTGCTGTGTTTCCAGTAGAGATTCTGTAGAATCATGTAGGATTTTTAATTCTATAGAAATAACCTAGGATTTTATTTTTCTATGGGACTCCTATAGGATTCAAATCAGATAGGATTCCTATTTAGAAATTTTAGAACCCCTCTTTTCCTATAGGAATCCTGTAGAATCCTGTTGGGTTGTGTTGTTTGAACATGGTGGTAGGAAGTGATGAGTGAAGTCGTATAGGAATCCTTCCGTATTTGTACTTGTGTTGAATTAAAAATCCTACAGGTGTCCGATATGAAAACGATTGCTCAGTCAACCAGAAAGTACCTTTGAGCATCGAGGAATTTGACTTTTCCATGTCAGCAGAAAGTCTTGTGAAAGCTGTCACGTCTCGCACTGAGCTTTTCTTTAAAACAAACCCAAATTCATAACTTCACAGTATGATTCTGCAGAAACAACAAAATTTCAAACGTCATCATACGGATGACAACAATGTGTCTCTCCATGAAGCGTAGTTGATGGGAAAAAAATGGTAATTTTTGAAAAAGTAGCATGAGGATCAAAGTGTTGGAGTAATTTGTTCAATGTTTTTATGACTTAAAATGCAGTTTGAAAGGAAGCAGCTGTGCAGTTACATCTCTGGTGCTTCAGTTCCTTATTAGTTCTGGTACTTTTAGTGTGAAAGTGTCTCTTTTTCCTCATGAGATTCCAAAACACAAAAATGTTCATTTCTGCCTCTGATCAATTCAGTTTGGAAATGTTAAATTAACACTGCTCTAAGTGCATGTGGCCCCTTTCAATACAGTGTTAAATAAACTCCATAGTGTAAATCCAATCCGTTATCATGAAAATGAACTCTATCAGTGTTAAATCAACTCTATCATGGGCTAAATTAAGGCAGATAGTGTTGACAGCGTTTTATCACTACTTATTTGGAATGGGACCAAGTGCACTCTCAGTAGTTCCCATGAGCCTCACCAGCACAATACAAAACAGAAATTTCAGACGAGTTTGCACTCCAAACTATTTTAGTTTTATTCGTGCTGCTTTTATTTTATTACTTAAAAAAAAAAAAATATTATTATTTGTTAATTTTTAGTTATTGAATCATACATTCACTCAGGTTTTTTTTTTTTTTTTTTTTTGGTTCGACCACTGAAAAGTAAAAAATACGATGAACTAGAAGAGCACCCAGAGGCTCATCCTTTCACTGAGAATTCTGAATTCTTTTTTGTCCATCTGGTGTTTGTGACATCATGAGACAAAATTGCTAGTGTGAAATAAAAAAAATCTTATGTTAAAGAAATAGAAGGAAATGTTTGCAGATGTCTCACCACCAAACTGAATCAGCTGTCCCCTGATGCAAGTCAAAATTCATCCCATCAGTCAGACATTTACAATCACATAAACTCCGCCTCTTTCTGTCAAAAGCAGCCAAATATGAGATGTCAGAGGATCCTTGAACACATCACTGGGAGTTGGAAGCATGACGGATCAGACAAAATACACACGTACACCAAAATGTGCTGTGTTGTTGATTCCAGGTCATTTTAAAATGTACGGTAAATGATTGTAAAGTCGTGTTACTAAAGTGTGAACATGCTGACAACAGAGTTGCTGCTGATTCAGAGGACTTTTCATGCTGTGAGAGGTTTGTGAATGGCAGATGACGTGGACATCCAACGTTTCAAACGGCTCACTAACACCAAGAGCTTTAGCTTCTTCAGATCACTGCGGTTTGACCGCAACATGACTGAAGATGAAAGGCTGGAAAAATAGCGCCTTTGATGAGGTCACAGAAAGGCTTTCCAAGAACATTAACCATCTGCAGGAGGTTTTCCCCTCATGCTTTTCCTCTGAGTACAAATGGCGCAGCAGGTGTGAAAAAAGAAAAGGAAAAGGGGAAGAGCTGCAGCACAGTGATGAAAATGTTCGGTGTTTGTTTTGGACTCACGTGAGTTTGGTTGTAAATATTTAGTAAAAATGTAAAGGTTTATTTTTGTGTATAACAAACAAACCTTTGGTGGTTAAAGTTTGTCAAAGAATGTTTTGCTGCTTTTAAAATATCTTTAATTATTATGATTCACTGTGTTTAAAATGGTTTTAATGCATATTTTGCTAATTAATCAGGTCTTTAATTTAATGTGTAGCAGCCAAACTGGTAATATTTAGATTTTTCAGTATTAAGAGATGTTTCTGACAGAAAACACATTTAAAATTGTCATTGTGAGTTAAAAAAAAGTATGCAGTTTTTGGTATCTAACAGACAAAAGGTTTAAAGTTTTCTAAATTCAGCTAAAGATTTAAAAATATCAAACTGCATCTGAAATAACTTTACGTGACATTTGATATCACGTGTAGATGAAAAAAATATGTATGAACCTTGTACAGAAAATGCATGTTTCTCAACCTGTGGTTCGGGACTGAAAATGAACCACTGGTGACTTTTGGTGTTTTGCAGCCAACAAACAGGTGAAAAAAAAAATGCTGTGAGCACGTCTACATGAGAAATCTGCTCCCGTCTTCAATAAAGTCACGTTTATTAAAGTTGGAAACCGAGAAAGTGCAAAATGGATCTTTAATTTCACTATATGAAACGTCAGTTACTTTTGAGGGTAAATGGGAACAGCGAGTATGTAGAGACAACCAGAACTAGAGCACAGACCCATGTGGGTCTGTCCGCCATCACTGGATGGGTGCGGGAAGTCTTTCCACAGTTTTCCATTACACTCCACAATAGTGCAGTTTGAAGTGGCAAATTGAAAATATGCTTAATGGAGACGCAATTTATAAATATCACTATAAATATCACTACACTTTTTGTGCTCATGAGGTGGTTTTTCAGGTGAGTTAATGGACTGCATTTATATAGCGCTTTTCCATCTGCATCAGATGCTCAAAGTGCTAAAATGTATGGTAGTGGTAGTTGAAAAGCCATAATTAGAAAACTGTTTATCGCCTTTACAGGTCATATGACTTTCAGCAGCACAGACACTCGCAAACACGACACCTAATTAAGTACAACGGCAGAAAGCTGGTTGAGTCAGTTTCATTGTGGCAGAACGTTGTGCTTATTGTGCTGACTCACTGCAAGTTGCCCTATTCAGCGATGGCGGCACTGCCTCCTTGGTGCCAATTCTGTCGATCTGTCTCTGAGGTAGCCTAGTCAGTAAACATGGCTGCCAGAATCCAGCATTAGCAATAATGGCTAACACAAGTGTTTTAGGATGTACACACCACCTAATTGTTATTTACACTGATGTCTCATTTGTAATTGTGAAGCCTAACGCGGTCTTCAGCCCTTACCAGATGGTTTCTGATGAAAACTCCATTGTGGCACTGCCAGAAAATAAGAGATTTTCAGCCAGCACGGATACTGAGGGGTGCCGTAGGTTCATCTAGGAACAAAATGATTTAAAAACCATCTTATGAAATATCAACTGCAGAAAGGCAGTTGGCCCAGATGACATGGAAATGTCCAGGAGAGATGGCAGTGGAGTTTCTAACCACATTGTTTAATAAAATCTTGAAAAGTGAGACGATGCCTACGGAGTGGAGACAAAGTGTGCTAGTTCCTATTTTTAAGAACAAGGGTGATGTGCAGAGATGAAGTAACTACAGAGCTATTAAGCTGATCACCCACAGCATGAAGTTATGGGAAAGAGTAGCAGAAGTGAGGCTTAGAAAGCAGGTGAAGATCTGTGAGTAGCAATATGTGTCATGCTGACAAAGAGCACTACAGATGCAATATTTGCTCTGACAGTACTGATGGTGAAGAATAGACAAGGCCAAAGGGAGTTGCATTATGTGTTTGTAGATTTTGAGAAAGCTTATGTCAGGGTGCCAAGGAAGAGTTGTGGTATTGTATGAAAAAGTCTGGAGTGGCAGATAAGTATGTGAGGATAGTGCAGGATATGTACAAGGACATTGTGACAGCAGTGAGATGTGCAGTAGGAATGACCAACTCATTCAATGTGGGATTACTCCAAGGATCAGCTCTGAGTCCTTTCTTATTCGCAGTGGTGATGGACAGGTTGACTGATGAGATCAGACAGGTGTCTCTGTGTACTATGTTTGCAGATGACATTGTGATCTGTAGTGAGAGTATAGAGTAGATTGAGTCTAGCCTGGAGAGGTGGAGATATGCTTTGGAGAGCAGGGGAATGAAAGTCAGTAGGAGCAAGACTGAGTACATGTGTGTGAATGAGAGGGAGTCCAGTGGAATAGTGCTGTTACAAAGAGTACAACCCCTGGCAAAAATTATGGAATCACCGGCCTCGAAGGATGTTCATTCAGTTGTTTAATTTTGTAGAAAAAAAGCAGATCACAGACATGACACAAAACTAAAGTCATTTCAAATGGCAACTTTCTGGCTTTAAGAAACACTATAAGAAATCAAGAAAAAAAGATTGTGGCAGTCAGTAACGGTTACTTTTTTAGACCAAGCAGAGGAAAAAATATGGAATCACTCAATTCTGAGGAAAAAATTATGGAATCACCCTGTAAATTTTCATCCCCCAAATTAACACCTGCATCAAATCAGATCTGCTCATTGACATTGACCCTATGTGTCTTTTTGCAAGGAATGTTTTTGCAGTTTTTGCTCTATGGCAAGATGCATTATCATCTTGAAAAATGATTTCATCATCCCCAAACATCCTTTCAATTGTCCAAAATATCAACATAAACTTGTGCATTTATTGATGATGTAATGACAGCCATCTCCCCAGTGCCTTTACCTGACATGCAGCCCCATATCAATGACTGTGGAAATTTACATGTTCTCTTCAGGCAGTCATCTTTATAAATCTCATTGGAAAGGCACCAAACAAAAGTTCCAGCATCATCACCTTGCCCAATGCAGATTCGAGATTCATCACTGAATATGACTTTCATCCAGTCATCCACAGTCCACAATTGCTTTTCCTTAGCCCATTGTAACCTTGTTTTTTTCTGTTTAGGTGTTGATGGCTTTCGTTTAGCTTTTCTCTGTAAATCCCATTTCCTTTAGGCGGTTTCTTACAGTTCGGTCACAGGCGTTGACTCCAGTTTCCTCCCATTCGTTCCTCATTTGTTTTGTTGTACATTTTTCGATTTTTGAGACATATTGCTTTAAGTTTTCTGTCTTGACGCTTTGATGTCTTCCTTGGTCTACCAGTATGTTTGCCTTTAACAACCTTCCCATGTTGTTTGTATTTGGTCCAGAGTTTAGACAGCTGACTGTGAACAACCAACATTTTTTGCAACATTGCGTGATGATTTACTCTCTTTTAAGAGTTTGATAATCCTCTCCTTTGTTTCAATTGACATCTCTCGTGTTGGAGCCATGATTCATGTCAGTCCACTTGGTGCAACAGCTCTCCAAGGTGTGTTCACTCCTTTTTAGATGCAGACTAACGAGCAGATCTGATATGATGCAGGTGTTAGTTTTGGGGATGAAAATTTACAGGGTGATTCCATAATTTTTTCCTCAGAATTGAGTGATTCCATATTTTTTTCCTCTGCTTGGTCTAAAAAAGTAACCGTTACTGACTGCCACAATCTTTTTTCTTGATTTCTTATAGTGTTTCTTAAAGCCAGAAAGTTGCCATTTGAAATGACTTTAGTTTTGTGTCATGTCTGTGATCTGCTTTTTTCTACAAAATTAAACAACTGAATGAACATCCTCCGAAGCCGGTGATTCCATAATTTTTTCCAGGGGTTGTAGAAGTGGTGAAAGTAGATGAGTTTAAATACTTGTGGTCAACTGTCCCAAGTAATGGAGAGTGTGGTAGAGAGGTGAAGAAGAGAATACAGGCAGGGTGGAGTGGGTGGAGAAAGGTGGCAGGAGTGATTTATGACCAAAGAATATCTGCAAGACAGAAGAGGAAAGTTACAACACATTAATGAGACCAGCTATGTTGGATGGCTTAGAGACGGTGGCACAAACAACAAGAGAGGAGGCAGAGCTGAAGATGATGTGATTCTCTTTGGGAGTGACGAGAATGGACAGGATTAGGAATGAACATATCAGAGGGACAGCTCAGGTGGGATGGTTTGGAGATAAAGTCAGAGAGGCGAGATTGAGATGATTTGGACATGTGCAGAGGAGGGACCCAGGGTATATAGGGAGAAGGATGCTGAGGATGGAGCCACCAGGCAGGAGGAGAAGAGGTAGGCCAAAGCAGAGGTTTATGGATGTGTTGAGGGAAGACATGCAGGTGGTTGGTGACACAGAGGAAGATACAGAGGACAGGGTGAGATGGAAACAATTGATCTGCTGTGGCCGAAAGAAGAATGATTGTACCGTATGTATGTGGGACCCCCCAGACACACACACATACATACACAGCCTCCACACATATAACCGCCCATCCAAGGCACTCAAAGCTGCCTTACAGTCAAACATAATCTACACGTATTAAGACATTGTTACATCAAGAGATCAGTCCAATAAAAACAGACAAATACACACAAGTAAAAAACCATGACAGAGTAAGACGTTCACCTCAGAGCCCAGTGCTGCACTAGTTCATACTGAAATCCTGATCACGGTCTTTTAATAAATCTGGTCCAACATCTTAAAACACAGTCTGAATACTGAAGTCACACTACAAGTTGTTCCACAGCGACTCACGTGTGCACCACATAAAAAAAAAAAACGCACCTGAATTTATATTTATTTTGGACCTAAACTCCACTTTGACCAGTGCACACGTGATTTTATTTTTAATGTACCAACAGTTTCATGCTTTTATTTTTGTTGCACGTCTGATGGCAGCAGACACAAAGCAGGCGTGCGTGTAGTCTGTTGCTTGTTTCTGCTTCTTTAAACATTCAGGAGTTCCGTGCCGGGTTCTTCTTTCATGTGGCTGCAGAACTTGAGCAGCCAAACCTACGTTCAATTTCCCTTCTGCTCTGCACGCCGCCGCCAATTTACTTCTCTTCAGCATCAAAAGTGTCTCAGAACCACATCGGGCAGATTTTATGAGTTTGACCTGTGACCCTTTGTTTCAGCTACTCTGATGGCGCTGACGTTAAACCCACACATGCAGTCAGTGTGTGGAGGCAAAGTGCTGCAAATTGGTTCCTGTAAAACGCTGGCAAGAGTGACATCACCAAAACGGCTTACGGCTTGAATCTAAAGTCTGTTATTACCGGGCTTAACTGTGCATGGGAATCCACTTACGTCCCATAATTCAGGAAAAGTAAACTTTTAAATGAGTCTGCGTGGTACCTTGTATGAATTACACACACTCGTGCACCCATGGCGCATGCAGGCGAGTCGTTTCCAGTCCCGAGTGCCATGAACAAAATAACTCCAGTATGCTCAGTGAGAAAATTCATTTTATTTAGAAATATATATGTATACATACAAATAATGAATGTTCGTGAGTTCAATGGTATGAATATTTCATGAGGTGAAACCTGGAACATACAAGTGACAAGTGACCAAGTTTTTTTATTCGGCGCACAAAATATTCAAATAGAAAAAAATGAACAATTCCACAAACAAACACAGACAAAACTAGTGAGTCCGAAAGGGTGTGGGCTGAAGCAAAGCTTATTAGCGCCCACCCCTGATAGTACAAGTCCAACTATTCTAATCAGTCATATTTACATAAATACAAATTCACTACTACATGTCGACACACAGACATACACATCAATATACTATTCACTTATAATTATTTATATAGTACCAGATCATAAGAAAGTTGAATCAAGGCACTTTACGCCAGTAAGGACTAACCTTACCAACCCCCAGAGCGAGCACTAGGCAACTGTGGTGAGGAAAAACTCCCTATAAGGAAGAAACCTCAAGCAGACCAGGCTCTTGGGGGTGACCCTCTGCTTGGGCTGTGCCATATATACCTATATACTTTACAAACATAAATAATACATACATATACACAGTCACTTATATACATTATACACCTACCATATCTATATACGCATATACATACCCCACACATTCAATATACAATAAGTCCCCACTTATAAATTGAACATTCCATCTAAATCAAATTATATTTGCTTCTTATGATACTTAGGCATAATGTTCTTTTTGAGTAGTTTTCCTTAAATCTTCCTAAGGTACTACTATTCTAACCTCTGTTGAACATTTGTTCCATTTCCTCACCCAACACAGACACACAAAGCCCTTTACATTGTTCTTACTGGTGTTTCATAAAAATTGCACAACCTCTTAAACTATATCTGGATTCCCTCAATCGGAACCAGATCTGGACATTGTCTCGGTAAGGCTGGTTTTTCGCCTCGAAATGTTATGTTTTGGACGCGGTCAGAGCACCGACCCAGCGTTTGAAAGGAGCCAGCATAAAATAAGCAGAGCACGGTTCAAAAGATAACAGAATTAATAAACATAACAGTGTAGTGATGCTAAACAACTAAACAGTCCGCGGTCTGGTGAGGTGAAAACACGGCGCGCTCTCAGCAGGGCAAACAGTCCGGAGCCACAGCAGTTCGGACCCAGGGACCCCGCCGACACCCCCCAGGTGGCCGCGACAAACCAAGTCTGTGAAGAAAGAAAACATGAGGTGAGTCCAACTCCACACAGAGAGACACAACTCAAAGGTGCACGCAATCAGCAACACCTTCCTGGCTTAAATCTATACATCAGCTTCTCACCCTGCAGGCACGGAACAACTCAGTTCAAATCTCCACTGCAGCAGAAGCGATTCGACAATTAGCATAACGTGACAGCTCAATAACACAAGGTGTGAGGGACACCAAATCCACTGTCATTACTTCATAAAAGTCACCAAAACCAAATTACCTCAGGAAGTGTACTGAAGAGCGTGAGACCTCACCAATCCTCCTTCACAGACTGTGGCATCAAACCTGGAGCGGTCTCTGCGTCCGTGATGGTGAGATTGTTCTCCTGACGTCGATCTCACACGTCTGCTCACAAGGTCGAGTCTCTGGCAATCACAACACCGCACATTCAAGGTTCAAATGCAGCAATCTCTGATTATGACAAAATACACCACAGCTGTGAGTCCTGATGACCTGCACGTGATAACAAGCCTCAGGTGTTCAGGGTGAGGTCCTGATGCTCAGCCACTCAGTCCTGAATGCATACCACCTGGTGGGAGAAACAGAAACAAAAACCAAACCAGCCAAACACCCCAGCCCACAACACGAAATAAAGTTTGAATTGTAATGTAATCAACCAAATCTATGAATTTTAATAAATTTAAGACACAAATAGAGAATGAGTTGGTTCACGATATTGTTTATTGCAGATGATTCGTATGGCTCGTTTATGCAAAAGGAATATTGGATTGGTATTTGATTTGTAAGTGTTTCCCCATGGCTCAACACAATATGTCATATATGGTACCATCAGAGAATGATATAAAGTAAGTAACCCTTCTTGCGGCAGTAGGTCTTTGGCTTTATACAAAATGGCTATAGTTTTTTGACAATTTTGATTTCACATAATTTATATGTGGTTTCCAGCTAAGTTATTATCAATTATAACACCTAAAAATTTATTCTCTGTTACTAACTCAGTTTCCATATTGTTTATAGTTAAATTTTTACATTTGGGTGCCTGTTTATTTCCAAATATAATACATTTAGTTTTCCAAGGCTGAGTGACAACTTATTAGCGTCAAACCAAACCTTAAATTTTTCCAGTTCTTTCTACACTATGTCCAGAAGCTGTTCAAGATTTTCACCGCTACAGAACACAGTTGTATCATCCGCAAAAAGAATGCATCTCAGTGAACTCGACACCCAACTTATATCATTTATATAGATTATAAGCAACAAAGGACCCAGCACTGAGCCCTGCGGCACCCCACATGTGACATCCCTGAGTTCAGAATTTGTATTATTGAATTGAACATACTGAAATCTGCCTTGTAAATAACTAGCTATCCATTCATATGCCAGACCTCTGATTCCATATTTCTGCAGTTTAATTAATAGTATTCCATGGTTAATTGTGTCAAATGCTTTCTGTAAATCAAAAAAAAAAAAAAACACCTATTGTGTATTGTTTGTCAATTGCAGTTGCTATACTTTCCACAAAGTCCATCAAAGCATGTGATGTAGTTCGAGACCTTCTGAATCCATATTGTTCTTCACGAATGATGTTATGCTTCAGTAAATAATCATTTAATCTTTTAGCAAATATTTTTTCCAAAATTTTGGAAAATTGTGGCAGGAGTGATATAGGTCTATAATTAGAAAATGTGTGTTTGTCACAAGTTTTAAACAGAGGAATTACTTTGGCTATTTTCATTTGAGAAGGTAATTTACCAGTACTTAGTGACATATTGCAATATAATTGAACGGTTTTTACTATACAATCAATAACTTTTTAATAAAGCCATATCCAAATTATTTAAAATCAGTCGATTTCTTACTTTTTGAACCATGAACCAGATCAAGTATTTCCCTTTCATGAGTACCACCAATGAACATTGAAACAGATTTGTAAACATTGAATTATTTACACAGAAGTTATTAGTTGATGAGTCAATTTTACTGGCAAGATTTTTACCCACATTAACGAAGTATTCATTAAAGTGTTCAGCAATAGACTCGTCGTTATCAATCGTGATGTAGTTGTACTCTGAAAAAATGAAGGATAATCTCTAGTTACTCTATTCTTTTTTTACTATTTCATTTAATATGTTCCATGTGTTTTGATGTTATTTCTATTTTTGACAAGTAACTCATTATAATATATTTTTTACTGAGTCTCATGATATTGATTAACTTATTCTTATATGTTTTATACTTACTTTCAGCTTCCTTAGTTCGTAGTTTTATCAATTGTTTATATGAGGGCTGTCCGTAAAGTATAGGTCCTTTTTTTTTTTCAAAAACTATATGGATTTCATTCATATGTTTTTACGTCAGACATGCTTGAACCCTCGTGCGCATGCGTGAGTTTTTCCACGCCTGTCGGTGACGTCATTCACCTGTGAGCACTCCTTGTGGGAGGAGTCGTCCAGCCCCTCGTCGGAATTCCTTTGTCTGAGAAGTTGCTGAGAGACTGGCGCTTTGTTTGATCAAATTTTTTCTAAACCTGTGAGACACATCGAAGTGGACATGGTTCGAAAAATTAAGCTGGTTTTCAGTGAAAATTTTAACAGCTGATGAGAGATTTTGAGGTGATTCTGTCACTTTAAGGACTTTTCACAGTGCGAGACGTCGCTCAGCGCTCTCAAGCGCCGTCGTCAGCCTGTTTCAAGCTTTAAAACCTCCACATTTCAGGCTCTGTTGATCCAGCACGTCGTGAGAGAACAGAGAAGTTTCAGAAGAAGTCGGTTTCAGCATTTTATCGGATATTCCACTGTTAAAGGAGATTTTTTTCATGAAAGACGTGCGGGCGGATTGTAGCGTCGGCTCGCAGCCGCCGCGACGCTCCGTCACAGGAAAAACACCTCTGTTGGAAGCCTTGAGGACAAGTTGGAACATCTCCAGCTGATACACAATTTCTCATATACTCACTCCACTGAAAGCCATCAAAAGCCGCCTGGATTTTACAAATGGTTATCAACACGGAGGTGTTTTTCCTGTGCCGCCGCGCCGCGTGGCTGCGTCCGACGCATGGACCCGTCCGCACGTCTTTCATTAAAAAAATCTCCTTTAACAGTGGATATCCGGAATTAAAATGCTGAAACCGACTTCTTCTGAAACTTCTCTGTTCTCTCACGACGTCCTGGATCAATAGAGCCTGAAATGTGGAGGTTCTAAGCTTGAAACAGGCTGACGAAGGCGCCTGAGAGCGCTGAGCGACGTCTCGCACCGTGAAAAGTCCTTAAAGCGACAGAATCACCTCAAAATCTCTCATCAGCTGTTAAAATTTTCACTGAAAACCAGCTTAATTTTTCGAACCATGTCCACTTCGATGTGTCTCACAGGTTTAGAAAAAATTTTGATCAAACAAAGCGCCAGTCTCTCAGCAACTTCTCAGACAAAGGAATTCCGACGAGGGGCTGGACGACTCCTCCCACAAGGAGTGCTCACAGGCGAATGACGTCACCGACAGGCGTGGAAAAACTCACGCATGCGCACGAGGGTTCAAGCATGTCTGACGTAAAAACATATGAATGAAATCCATATAGTTTTTGAAAAAAATAAAAAGGACCTATACTTTACGGACAGCCCTCGTATAGTATGTTTTTCTTTTTACATGCCCTCTGAAGCCCATTAGTTATCCATGGTTTGTTGCTATATTGATTTCTAGATATTTTGTCAACAAATGGACAGTGTTTATTATACAAACTGGAAAAAAATGGAAATGAAAGCATCATATGACCTGTCAACATCATCAACAAAACATCCGACCAATTCTGACTTGATAAATCCTCCCTTAAATTATCAATTGTTTCAGGTGTTACTTTTCTACTCATGAATTTGATATTGCTTCGATACTACAACAACCCTCCAATGCAAAGACTGAGAAACTGGCAAGTGATCACTGATATCACTGACCAGTAGTCCCCCACTAAGATTACCGGATATAACGTTAGTTAAAATATTGTCAATGAGAGTTGTTGTATCCATAGTTATTCTGCTAGGATGAATGATGGTTGGAAACAATCCTAAACAATACAAGGTGTTTATAAATGAGGTAATCTGTGGAGTGTGAGGTTTAAAAAAATCTATATTGGAATCTCCACAGACAAATAAATGCTTATTTCTGTTGATTTTGTTGTACATTCCTAAGATAATGTCTTCAAAGGTGTCAATATTTGTCCAGGAGCTCTGTAAATACAACTAACAACTATGTTTTTGGAGTTTATAAATGTAATTTCTATGGTAACACATTCCATGATGTTGTCCACTGTAAATGACATGTTTTTAATGAGTTTACAGTTATAATCTGACCTTACAAACAATGCAACACCTCCGCCCCTTCTCATCTGCCTATTAACCAGGAACAATTCATAACCATCAAGATATACCAGATCTTTATATCCTCATTTAACCATGTTTCTGAAATTGCAATAACTGAAAACGTTTTTTGGATGTTTTCAAACAATCATTAATAGTGGACAGATTACGAGAAAGACTTCTGCTGTTGAAATGTATAATTGAAAAATCTTCATCATTGATTTTATAATTTTTGAATTGTTCTTCTGTAAAATATTTGCACTGTCTCACAATATTCTCACTGAAAAAGGTATCAGGATCATTTTCAGATTCGAAGGGGTGGTTAGCAGAGTTATTATAATTAAATGTATCTAGACAGAGCTCCTGGGCAGAAATAAACGGATCATTATCCTTAGTCATTATGTCTCTCTTGTCTCCAGGTGTAGATGATGTGGATGAGTGGGTTGCTCCAGTCTGCATCATGGTGCTGTGATGTGTTTGAGTCCTCATACCTATTGTTCATATTTGTCCAGCTCCTCGATGTTCCTTATTGCCATAACCTTTGCTTGTTCTGGTGATCCGTTCAGTTTGATGAATATTTTACAGTTTGAAGTCCATGTGTGCTGGATTTTTCCCTGTTTCTTTAAGAAGCGTGCTTTCCTGGCGATGTCGGCATTCCGTTTGGTGAGATGTTCATTGATGAATACGTTTGTCCCTTTCAGTTTTCTTCCTTGTTTTAACAGTGCTGTTTTGTGTTTTCTGTTGATGAATCTCATGATGACGGTTCGTTTATCACCGTCATTTCTCCGGGGCAGAGGGTGGCACGCTTCAATGTTATTTAAATCCATTTCTATACCTTTAGATAGGAGGAAATCAACAACCTGTTTTTCCACAGAGCTGACCTCCTGTTCACTGGGCTCCCCTCCGCTCTCATCTGTTACCGCACGTGCGTAGGACCGTGGTTTGATGTGAAGACCTGTGATGATGACGTCGTTAATTCTGGTGTACTGCTCCAATTCAGCCACTCTATTTTCCAGCTGCACCAGATGCCGGTCTTTCTCGGCGTTCTGGAGCCGTAATGCCTTCACCTCCTCCACCAGATCCATGATTGATTTCTGTTGCTGCTTCACAACAGAAATCTCCTCTGATAGAAGTCCAGAGATTTTTTAATATCGTCACCTTCCTCCGCTGTCAGAACCTTCTTAGGCCCCATGGTCGGCTTATGGGCAGCTTGACGATCGCCAAGGTTAACAGCCTGCGTTGTTTGTCACCGGGATGGATCTGCACTGCGCTGGTGCTTTTTCGGCACATTCCACTGTTACAGGAGTTTTTGTCATGGAAAGAGGAGCAGAGAAATTCGCCATGGAGCCACTCATGGCGCGGGACGAAAGCACCTCCGTGTTGGTCTCACAGGACAAGCCCCTAACATGCCCAGCTCTTGCACCATTCAGAAATTCAGACGGCTTTTGGTGGCTTTTCAGTCGTGTGACTATCCAAGAATTTGTGGACGACCTGGACATGCTACAACATGTCCTGTGAGGCTTCATCACGGTGTTGCTTTTTGTTCTGTGCCCTGCGCCTCCGTCCCGACGCGCGAAATCCTCCGCACGTCTTTTCATGCCGAAAAAGTGCTAATGTCAAACTCTTCTGCCATTTCTGTGGTAGTCAGAAGACGTCCCGGATCAACAAACTGTTTACTTTGGAAATGAATGGCAAATTCCACTGTTACAGGAGTTTTTTGTCATGAAAAGACATGTGGAGGACTGAAAAGCCACCAAAAGCCGTCTGAATTTTCCGAATGGTGCAAGAGCTGGGCATGTTAGGGCTTGTCCTGTGAGACCAACACGGAGGTGCTTTCGTCCCGCCGCCATGAGCGGCTCCGTGTCAAATTTCTCTGCTCCTCTTTCCATTACAAAAACTCCTGTAACAGTGGAATGTGCTGAAAAAGTGCTATGTCCAGCTGTCTTGCACTTCTCTGGTAGTCAGACGACGTCCCGGATCAACAAAGCGTTCACTTTGGAAATGATCTGGTCGTTTGAGACTGTCGATCGCCGCTCTGTGCGTAGCATGCCATCCGCCGCTGTGGGCTGTCTTTAATCCAGTTGTAACTGTCCTTAATCTGTGTGATCCCTATAAGATCTTCACCGAAAGCCATCTGAATTTTCCAAATGGTTTCCACTTGGCTGTCTCTCACACTTTCTGAAAAAATTTTGATGAAGCAAAGCGGCAGTCGATCAGCCAATTTCCTGACAATGAAAATCCGACGAGGGGGCTGGACCACTCCTCCCACAAGGCGTGCTCACAGGCGAATGATGCAACCGACAGGTGTGAAAAAACTCACGCATGCGCACGAAGGTTCAAGCTTGGCTGATGCAGTCACACATGATTCAAATCCATATAGTTTTTGCAAAAAATAAAAAGGTCTGTTACTTTTCTAACAGACCTCATACAGGTAAATGATGGACAGAAAGGCTAATCTGTGATTGGCTATTGCAATCTGAGTGGGTATGTGAATCTCATCACTGACAGCGATTCGATATACTACCAGTGATATGATACATGATGATACGATGCGATTCACCCCTTTTCCCGATTCAATGCAATTTGATGGTGATTCAATTCCTCAGAATGTGATACAATGCGATTTGATGCGATATGATGTGATTCAACATGATGCAAAGAAATTATACCAAAATTTAAATAGAACATAAGAAACTGCAATTCAGTATGGTACTATGGTATTCTTCTTCTTCTTCTTCTGATTCTACTAGTCAGAGGATTGTTTACAGCAAATTTACCAGATTCAACATTAAAGAACAGGAATTGGTTCCCTCATATGTGGAACGTGTTTGGTCACACTGTCAGAACGTAAACAGTCCAGTAAACACTAAAACAACGTCACTCTCAGTCACTGACAGAGTACCTGCCTTGGAAAAGTAATTTGAGATACTTTTCTAACCAGTTTTGCCGAGTTAGGGAGTGCAGCGGTAACCATGGCATTCTTTCCAAACGACCTGTTGTGAAAGTGTAGGAACACGGACCCACAACAGGGGGCGACAATGAACGGACAATGGAGGAATCAAATAACACTGTTTTTACTGTTGTGAAAAAAGGGCACAACAAATACAACTGATAACAATAGAGAGTAAGTCTAATTCAAAGGTGTCGTGTGGGCAGGCTCGACGATAGGAGACGTCTGTCCAAGTCGAACCGGAACCAACCCGATCTCCTCCGCCACCGGACCCCGGGGATACTGGAGCCGCCAAGTCCCGAATCCCAGGTGGCCACTGCCTCCGCTCGCCGGATCCGGTACTGCTGGCCCCGGGCAGGAGGTGGCGCCGGACCCGGAGTGCAGAGGGGTGAGGTGTGATGGGGTTTCATCCTGGAAACATGGAATACCGGATGAATCCGCAGTGAGGCCGGAAGCTGGAGCCTCACTGCGGCGGGATTGATGACCTTGAGAATCTTGTAAGGACCAATGTATCGTTCCTGCAGTTTCGGGGAGTCCACTTGAAGGGGAATGTCCTTGGTGGACAACCATACCTCCTGCCCAGGACGATACGTGGGAGCCGGGGCCCGCCGCCGGTCTGCATGGTTCTTCGCCCTCGTCCGGGCCCTCAACAAAGCAGAACGGGCGGCACGCCACACCCGACGGCACTTCCGTAGGTGGGCCTGGACCGAGGGCACACCGACCTCCCCCTCAACCACCGGAAACAACGGGGGTTGATACCCCAAGCACACCTCGAAGGGGGAGAGGCCGGTGGCGGACGACAGTTGACTGTTGTGGGCGTACTTGATCCAGGCCAGGTGGGTACTCCAGGCCGTCGGGTGCGCGGCTGTCACACAGCGTAGGGTCTGCTCCATCTCCTGGTTGGCCCGTTCTGCTTGTCCGTTGGTCTGGGGGTGATACCCGGACGAGAGACTGACCGTGGCCCCCAGTTCCCGGCAAAAGCTCCTCCAAACATGTGAGGAGAACTGGGGACCGCGATCGGAGACGATGTCTGATGGTATCCCATGCAGACGGACGACGTGGCGGACTAGGAGGTCCGCTGTCTCCTGGGCCGTTGGTAGCTTCGGGAGGGCCACGAAGTGGGCCGCCTTGGAGAATCGGTCCACTATCGTGAGGACGACGGTGTTTCCCTGGGACGGCGGGAGACCCGTGACAAAATCCAGGCTGATGTGAGACCAGGGGCGATGAGGCACGGGCAGCGGCTGTAGCAATCCCGGTGTCTTGCGGTGGTCCGCCTTGCCCCTGGCGCAGGTGGTACAGGCCTGGATGTAACCCCGGACGTCGGCCTCCAGGGACGCCCACCAGAAGCGCTGCCGGACGACTGCCACGGTTCTTCGCACCCCAGGATGACAGGAGAGCTTAGAACCGTGACAGAAGTCCAAAACTGCAGCCCTGGCTTCTGGTGGGACGTAAAGTTTGTTCTTCGGTCCGGTTCCGGGGTCCGGGTCTCGTGTCAGGGCCTCCCGGACGGTCTTCTCCACGTCCCAGGTGAGAGCGGCCACGATAGCGGACTCCGGGATGATGGGTTCCGGGGGATCCGACGGCTCCGTTTTGACCTCATCTTCATGTACCCGGGACAAAGCATCCGATCTTTGGTTTTTGGTCCCGGGACGGTAGGTGATCCGGAAGTCAAACGGCCGAAGAACAGTGACCAGCGGGCTTGCCTGGGGTTCAGCCGCTTGGCGGTCCTGATATACTCCAGGTTCCGGTGGTCAGTGAAGACCGTGAATGGCACGGACGTTCCCTCCAACAGATGTCTCCACTCCTCAAGAGCCTCTTTCACCGCAAGGAGCTCTCGATTGCCGACGTCATAGTTCCGTTCGGCTGGGGTCAACCTGCGGGAAAAATAGGCACACGGGTGAAGGACCTTATCGGTCTTCCCGCTCTGGGACAGCACGGCTCCTATCCCTGAGTCTGAGGCGTCCACTTCAACCACTAACTGGCGATTAGGATCGGGCTGCACCAGAACAGGTGCAGACGAGAAGCGCCGTTTCAACTCCTTGAATGCGACATCGCACCGATCCGACCAGGTGAAGGGGACTTTTGGTGAGGTCAGGGCTGTCAGGGGGCTAACTACCTGACTGTAGCCCTTAATGAACCTCCTGTAGAAATTAGCAAAGCCTAGGAACTGTTGCAATTTCCTACGGCTTGTGGGTTGGGGCCAGTCTCTCACCGCCACAACCTTGGCCGGATCAGGAGCGACGGAGTTGGAGGAGATGATGAACCCCAGGAAGGACAAAGAAGTGCGGTGGAACTCACACTTCTCGCCCTTCACAAACAGCCGGTTCTCCAACAACCGCTGCAGGACCTGACGTACATGCCTGACATGAGTCTCAGGATCCGGAGAAAAGATGAGTATATCGTCTAGATATACGAAGACGAACCGGTGCAGGAAATCCCACAAGACGTCGTTAACCAAGGCTTGGAACATCGCGGGGGCGTTTGTGAGGCCGAACGGCATGACCAGGTACTCAAAGTGACCTAAGGGGGTGTTAAATGCCGTTTTCCACTCGTCTCCCTTCCGGATCCGAACCAGATGATACGCATTTCTAAGATCAAGCTTGGTAAAAATTTTGGCTCCATGCAGGGGTGTGAACACCGAATCCAACAGGGGCAACGGGTATCGGTTGCGAACCGTGATCTCGTTCAGCCCCCTATAATCAATGCATGGACGAAGTCCGCCGTCTTTTTTACCCACAAAAAAGAAACCTGCGCTCATCGGGGAGGTGGAATTCCGGATCAACCCGGCAGCTAACGAGTCCCGGATGTAGGTCTCCATTGATTCACGCTCAGGCCGTGAGAGGTTGTACAGCCTACTGGACGGGAACTCACTGCCCGGAACCAAATCAATGGCACAATCGTACGGACGGTGGGGGGGAAGCGTGAGAGCCAGATCCTTGCTGAACACGTTGACAAGGTCGTGGTACTCCACCGGCACCGTCCCCAGATTGGGCGGGACTCTGACCTCCTCCTTAGCTTGGGAGCCGGGAGGAACCGAGGAACCTAGACACACCCGATGGCAGGTCTCGCTCCACTGAACCACTACCCCGGACGGCCAATCAATCCGGGGGTTGTGCTTCAACATCCAGGGAAAACCTAAAACCACACGGGAAGTGGCCTGAGTCACAAAAAACTCGATCACCTCCCGGTGGTTTCCTGACACCACCAGCGTTACAGGTGGTGTCTTATGCGTGATCGGAGGGAGTAGGGAGCCATCTAGTGCCCGATCCTGTACAGGTGAGGTAAGCGCCACCAGAGGGAGCCCTATCTCCCTGGCCCATCTGCTGTCCAACAGATTCCCCTCAGAGCCCGTGTCCACCAGTGCTGGGGCCTTCAGGGTTGAGTCCTCATAAAGGATCGTAACTGGGAGTCGTGTGGCAATGTGGGTGTGTCCCACGTGAATGTCTTGGCCCACCCCTAGCCCAGTTTCTAGGGGCGGGCGTTGGAGTTTTAACCGCTCGGGGCAGTCTCTCATATGGTGCTCTATTGCACCACAAACAAAACAAGCTCCATGGGCCTGTCTCCTCTGTGCATCTGGTGCCCTAAATGTTGCCCTACTCGTGTCCATAGCTTCGTCAGTAGGGGGAGCTGTGGCCCCACGGAGCGCAGGGGCCGTGGAGCGTGGGGAAGGCGGAGCACGGTCGGAACCGGAAGGGAGAGGGACGGCGCGTGCCCGGCCACGCCCTTCGTCTCGTTCCCGCCGACGTTCTTCTAACCGGTTGTCTAACCGTATGACAAGATCGATGAGCCCATCTAAATCCCGCGGTTCGTCCTTAGCCACCAGGTGCTCCTTAAGAACCAAAGACAGTCCGTTTACAAAGGTGGCGCGGAGGGCAGCGCTATTCCAGCCGGATCTCGCAGCCGCAATGCGGAAGCCGACTGCATAGGCAGCTGCGCTCCGGCGCCCCTGTCTCATTGACAGTAGCACGGTTGAAGCGGTTTCGCCTCTATTAGGGTGATCGAACACGGTTCTGAGCTCCCTTACAAACCCATCGTATGTCAGAAGGAGCCGTGAAGTCTGCTCCCAGAGCGCTGTAGCCCAAGCGCGTGCCTCACCGCGAAGCAGATTTATAACATAAGCTACTTTACTAGCATTGGTCGCGTACATAACGGGACGCTGTGCGAAGACGAGCGAACACTGCATCAGAAAATCCGCGCACGTCTCCACACAGCCTCCGTACGGCTCTGGGGGGCTTATGTATGCTTCCGGGGAAGGTGGGAGAGGTCGTTGAACAACCAGTGGAACGTCAACGCTACGCACAGGGTCTACGGGAGGGAGAGCTGCAGCGGCGCCCGAAGGGCGCGCTTCCACCTGCGCGGCGAGAGCCTCCACCCTGCGGTTCAGGAGGACGTTCTGCTCGGTCATCAAATCTAACCGAGTCGTGAAAGTGTCCATGAGGGAAGTAGTAAAGGAGTAATCCAGAGAAACAGGCAATAAATAAGCTATCAAACATACTGGGTTGACAGATCAAAAAACATCAGGCTAAACCCAGGAAACACATAGATGGGCATCTTTGGATCAAACACAAGGAAACAACGTGAGAAAGCAGGCATGAAGGCAAGACAGTCTGGCACCAAAGGGTTGGGCTGTGGATAGTTATAGTGTGATAAAGTGCATATATCAGTCCAGTCAGCACTATATTTGTAAAATTCTATACCAGATTATAAATCATTTCTTCCAAGTCATTTACTTGTGTGGCACCTTATTATTGCTGATAAAAGTAAAATAAGCCAATGTGCATGTGAAAAATGTGTGACAGATCCGTAACCATTTTAATCCAGAATGGTTACGTGACCTTGGGGGACAAACCTTTAGCTGCCTGAAGGTCCACCTGGGGCCAGTTACAGTCCACTTCATGACTTACACCAGCATACACAGACAATCCAGGTTACTTTTTGTCTACAAATGTAATATGTCTTTAATTTGGCTTTCAAGCCAAATTCTTGGATTTTGCTGATCAATGTATGTATGTCTCCACCTCCTTTGTATCCTGCAGTGTATCCAAAAGAACAACAACAACAACAAAAAAAATCCCCCTCAAATACATCTAAATAAGTGAATAAGCACAAAGCAGTGGTAAATACATAAATACACACCCTGAAAGGCGCATTGCTGATTTTACTCCTGCTGTGTTCACACACAGAGACATGGAGAATATTGTTCAGCTGCCTGTGCCGTCATTTGTCCATGCAGAGGAAATGGTCCACGGTAAACAACAAACATCCACACACAAACAGCTGAGAGCCGTTCCCACGTCCACAGCACGGCTCTCCCATTTACATGTATTATGATCGCCAGCTGTCCATGTACAGTAGTCACTCACTGGCACTTTCTCTTCGTGGTCACACTTACGAACAGAATGCAGTTTCCTCACTCACCGGCTCACCTCATAGCTTAGCTTAGCACGGTGTGACAGCGGCACAAACCACAAGCATGGCCAGTTCCACACTTTCGGGAAAGGCAACCATAGACTGTATACATACTGGACAGAGCCTGTGTGACATCATCCATTGGTTTTCTATTGAGACCCAGCGTTGCCGACCGAACGATCCCCTCTAAAATTTGGTCCCCCCTGCCTTCACTGCTCATGCGTCATTTCAGAGCGGCCACAGCGACTCACCGATTATCACCTCATTTCTGCCTCAAACTGCACTCCAGTCATCATCTATATCTCAACAACAGATGTGTGAAGCTTTTGTACAACAGTTATTTCCACATAAATTCAGTATTATTTCATAATGGGGAAGCGATCAGAGTGCAGCAGCAGCATGTCTGAGTCTGACTCTCTGAGTCTGACTCTCTACACCCAAAGCAATCAAAGGGAATAATGTGATCATTAACCATCGGATGACAAAGTAAAACCTCTTAAATCATTCTAAAGTCAGTTATAAGCAGAAACAAGGTGATAATCGGTGAATTGCTGCTGTCGTGCCAAAATGACGCATGCGCAGTGAAGGCAGGGCGGACGGATTTTTATGGGGGACCATTCAGTTGGTGACACCGGAACAGCCGAAATGACTCTCTTTTCTGGCTGTCGCTATGTTGAAAGCCCCGCCCGCACTGATTCACGATGAACTCATTAATGTATAGAGGATTTTCATGTGACGTATCGGTCACGTCATTTTGTGTCCCGTGGCCATTCTGGATTACGACGCGGTGGCCGCTGTGATTACACTTCGTGCATTTGGCGAACAATTGCAGAAGTTTCAACGTCGGTGTGAAGAAGCCTCACGGCACTGTGGCGCTGTGAGAGATCCGCCGCTAACAGAAATCCACTGCTCCCAGAATTTTATTTTATTCGGCAATAAAATTATATAAAATACATAAAAATACTGCAGAGGATAACACAAGAACGCTTCCAATACGGATGCTTATTTACATTGTGGTCCTCGAGCACCGAGCTGCTGATCCGCAAGCTGCCCTTCCAGCACCTAGTGAGAGAAATCGCTCAGGACCTCAAGACGACCTCCGCTTTCAGAGCTCCGCTGTGATGCTCTTCAGGAGGCCGGCGAGGCTGACCTGGTCGGCAGCTTCCTAGTTCACAATATCGCAGTGTGACACGGTCGGCCAGTTCGTTACATTAACACTAAATTCACTATCTGGTATAAGATACGGATCCACTGAACCGACTGCTACACATCTATCACGATAAATAGCTTTATCTCGAGGATTTAAAGCCTCGTAATAACCGGATATTCTCTTCATTTTTCTATCACGCGTCAGCCTCCTTGTAATCCAGAATGGAGACAGCACCTGTCCTGCAGCAAATCGGTCACGTGATTGAAAACCCTCTATAAAGGGGGCGGAGCGTGGGTGGCCCAGTGTGTGACACAAAAAGCCTGAAAACGGCCCTCTCTTCGACTCCGACGCACCAGCTAACAGCTGACCTCAGTCTGGGTGTTTATTAATTCATGTTTTTGGAGACTGCGCGGTTGTTCTCCTGATGGTTTACTTTGGTGTGGACAGTGACATTTATCAGATGCGTATTTCCAAGTGGACCTACTGACAGCTGCTAAAAGTGCTAACGCTGTTACCATACAACATTAAATAAGATCAGAGTTTCACTCAGTGTGAATACAGCAACAGAGACGTCTTAGATGTTTCACCGCACAACAAGCCGCATTATTCCAGGTGTTTGTAATAAATACTCCAAACAGACACAACAGCGAGCGGCTCTGTTACGGCTGGAGGCTATGAGAGGCGGAGTCGCTGGACCCACCTCCTGTCAATCAAAGCATCCACGCCCACAATTAGACAGAATTTTTTAATTAAAACTTTTTAAACTAAGAAGTTTGAAAAAAAATTCAGTTGTCACGGAGGAGGAAACTGTCTATAGAGACCAAAACTGTTTTTTTTTTGTTTTTTTTTGTTTTGTTTTTTTTGCACCAGGCTGTAAACATGTTTATTTCTACTCAAAGGTTGAAGATCTTAAAATGGGCTTCTATGGGAATGTGCTCACACTCTAACGAGCGCCACTAGCTTAGCGTATGGCAAGCTAAAAGTGGACGCTGGTGTTTTGGCCAAACAACTACTCCGTTTCTGGATATTCTGTGTTAGTACACGTCTGCGGTCGATGTGCTTGATGAATTCTTGCGCAAAAAGTAGTTCTCAGATAATTGCAATATTCTTGTGAGATAATGAGTATGTCTCATCTAAATTAATTCTACAATTTACCAGTAATAAAATTATAAAGGTAACTGAAGTTCTAAGAGTGGCCGTAATAAATATTTAAGAAACTTAAAATTTATGAGCAACTTCACCTGTTATCGCTCAAGCACGTTGTAAACAATAACACGGTGGATTTTGAAGCGGAAGAGTTCAGAAAGATACGATTGGAATCTTTTGATGACCATTTACAGTTGCCGATGAAAGACTTGGGTGTTAACTTTGTGTTAAAGTCAGAACAAGAAGCTGCACTGAAAGAGATCTATCTGGGAAGAGACACATTCTGTGCGTTGTCGCTCCAACGAGAGCGGCACGCTGATCAGAGCGGACAAAGTAGTCCAGCAAGCTCAACCTGTGGAGCTATCCCACAATGCCAAAATAGCAGAGATGTTGGTCCATCAAGAGCGGCACTCTGAGCAGGGTGGGAATGTGCTCTGTTTTAGAGCCAACCTCAAGTGGCCAGTCAAGGAACTGCACTTCTGGGTTGGGGATAAGGCTTGAGTGTTTCCACCCTTGACTGTCAATGCAACAGTGAACACTGTCCTGTTGTTCTTATGAAGCATATTATGTCATCATATTTTCAAATTAATCCTTATATCTGATTCTGTCTGGAGACAAATCTTCTTCTTTGTCTTTCGGCTGTTCCCGTTAGGGGGCGCCACAGCAGATCAGTCGTTTCCATCTCACCCTGTCCTCTGTATCTTCCTCTGTCACACCAACCACCTGCATGTCCTCCCTCAGCACATCCATAAACCTCCTCTTTGGCCTCCCTCTTCTCCTCCTGCCTGATTGCTCCATCCTCAACATCCTTCTCCCTATATACCCTGGGTCCCTCCTCTGCACATGTCCAAACCATCTCAATCTCACCTCTCTGACTTTGTCTCCAAACCGTCCCGCTGTCCCGCTGATATGTTCATTCCTAATCTTGTCCATTCTCGTCACTCCTAAAGAGAATCTCAACATCTTCAGCTCTGCCTCCTGTCTTTTTGTTAGTGCCACTGTCTCTAAACCATACAACATAGCTGGTCTCACTACTGTCTTGTAAACTTTCTCCTTCACTCTTGCTGATATTCTTTGGTCATAAATCACTCCTGCCACCTTTCTCCACCCACTCCACCCTGCCTGCACTCTCTTCTTCACCTCTCTACCACACTCTCCATTACTTTGAACAGTTGACCCCAAATATTTAAACTCATCTACTTTCACCACTTCTACTCCTTGTAACTGCACTATTCCACTGGGCTCCCTCTCATTCACACACATGTACTCAGTCTTGCTTCTACTGACTTTCATTCCCCTTCTTTCTAAAGCATATCTCCACCTCTCCAGACTAGACTCAACTTGCTCTCTACTCTCACTACAGAGTCATCTGCAAACATCGTAGTACATGGAGACTCCTGTCTGATCTCATCCATCAACCTGTCCATCACCATTGCGAACAAGAAAGGACTCAGAGCTGATCCTTGGTGTAATCCCACCTCCACCTTGAATGAGTATGTCATTCCTACTGCGCATCTCACCGCTGTCACACTATTCTTGTACATGTCCTGCACTACCCTAACATACTTCTCTACCACTCCAGACTTCCTCATACAATACCACAACTCTTCTCTTGGCACCCTATCATAAGCTTTTTCTAAGTCCACAAACACAAAATGTAACTCTTTCTGGCCTTCTCTGTACTTCTCCATCAGTATTCTCAGAGCAAACATTGCATCTGTAGTGCTCTTTCCCAGCATGAAACCATATTGCTACTCACAGATCTTCACCTGTTTTCTAAGCCTAGCTTCTACTACTCTTTCCCATAACTTCATGCTGTGGCTGATCAGCTTTATGCCTCTGTAGTTACTGCAGCTCTGCACATCACCCTTGCTCTTGAAAATAGGAACCAGCACACTTCGTCTCCACTCCTCAGGCATCCTTTCACTTTCCAAGATTTTATTAAACAATCTGGTTAGAAACTCCACTGCCATCTCTCCTAGACATTTCCATGCCTCCACTGGAATGTCATCTGGACCAACTGCCTTTCCACTCTTCATCTTCTTCATAGCAGCCCTCACTTCTTCCTTACTAATCTCTTGTACTTCCTGACTTACTCTCACCACATCATCCAGCCTTTTCTCTCGCTCATTTTCTTTATTCATCAACTCTTCAAAATATTCCCTCCACCTTCTCAGCACACACTCCTCACTTGTCAGCACATTACCATGTGCATCTTTTACCACCCTAACCTGCTGCACATCCTTTCCAGCTCTGTACCTTTGTCTGGCCAATCGGTACAAGTCCTTTTCTCCTTCCTTACTATTCAACTTCTTGTACAGCTCGCAATATGCCTTTTCCTTCACTTTTGCCACTTCTCTTCTCTCCTTCTCCTCTCTACTTTCTTCATCTCTCCGACTATCCCAAAACATTTTCACCAACCTCTTTCTCCTTATGCTTTCCTGGACCTCTTCATTTCACCACCAAGTCTCCTTGTCTTCCTTCCACTGTCCAGATGTCATACCCAGTACTGTCCTCGCTGTCTCCCTCACCACCTGTAGTACTTTTCCAGTTGTCCAAAATTGCTTCCCTTCCAACCAGTGCTTCTCTCACCTGCTTGCTAAATTTCACACAACAGTCTTCCTCCTTCAGCTTCCACCATCTGATCCTTTGTTGAGCTCTCACTCTCTTCTTCTTTACCTCTAAATTCATCCTACAAATAACCATCCTATGCTGTCTAACGACACTGTCTCCTGCCACCACCTTACAGTCTCTGATTTCTTTTAGCTTGCATCTCCTATAAAGAGTCCACCTGTGTGCACCTTCCTCCACTCTTATATGTTACCCTGTGCTCCTCCCTTTTCTTAAAGTAGGTGTTCACCACAGCCATTTCCATCCTTTTTGCAAAATCGGCTACCATCTGTCCTTCCCCATTCCCGTCCATGATACCATAATCTACCCATTACTTCCTCATCACCTCTGTTCCCTTCACCAACATGCCCATTGAAGTCTGCTCCTATCACCACTCTTTCATGTTTGGGCACACTCTCCACCACCTCATCTAACACACTCCAGAAATCTTCTTTCTCCTTCATCTCACAACCTACCTGTGGGCATATGCACTGATGATATTCATCATCACCCCTTCAATTTCCAACTTCACACTTATCACCCTGTCAGACACTCGCTTAACCTCCAACACACTTTTAACATACTCTTCCTTTAAAATGACCCCAACACCATTTCTCTTCCTGTCCTCACCATGGTACAACAATTCTGTCTGGAGACAAATGCAAGATTCAATTAGGCAGTTTTGGTTGAAGCAAGACTTTAGTGAGGTGGGAAGCACAGGTCGGTACACGGAGAGGCAGTCCAAAAAAACACAGCAAAAGTATAATAGGCATCAGGCTTAAACAAGGTCGGAGTGAACAGGCTTTAGGTCGAAAACACGCTGAAGCAGGCAGGACAATGGACACGAGAATCAAAGGTGGGAATGAAGGCACAGGGTGCATCGATCTGGCGAAGAAGCAGAGCAACATATATATCTCCAGATAATGAGCAGCAAAGAGACAGGTGTGCGCAGAAGGCACCAGAAAGAGGGCATGGTCAGGGAGGAAGAGAGAGAGAGAGAGAGACGCCCACATTCCAGAGAGACAGACAACCCAGCACAGGAAAAAAGTCAAACAAGAACATAGTTAAACGGAGAAAAAAAAACAACCAATCAGATAAAAACTAATCAAACCCTGAAGCAGATCAACTCATGCCCTGACAATATCAAAATACATTGAGCCAGTCACAATCTATTATTTTGTAGGTATTAATATAAATCTCTTTCCTTTCAGCTTCTTCCACCCATTGATGCCTTCTTGCTCTTCATGACGTATTTGTCATTGGGTCTGATGCAGAAGGATTCAAAATCCACCAGGCAACTCATCAGGAAGGCTAATGGGCTAACGGGCTAACTTTGTTTATACTATACTCGGGGGCTGTGGGTATTTGGCTGGACGAGGAGGCTGCCAGGTGTTTTTTCAGGATTACTCTGACGCACAAGTGTTCTCTACCTATAAATCCCACTGGGCTTCCAAAGGGTTGATCGGGACGGCCCCTTGCGGTGCAGAAACCTTTGTGTCATCTCTCTGTGAAGGTGCCGTCAGTGATGAAGAGATCTGGCCTGGATCGAGTACGCACACAACAGCCAAGTTTCATCTGCCACCGGCCTCTCCCTGTTTGAGGTGTGTTTGGGGTACCAGCCCCCACTGTTTCCGCTTGTGGAGGGAGAGGTCGGGGTGCCCTCGGTCCAGGCCCATCTGAGGAGGTGCCGTCGGGTGTGGCGCTCTGCCCGCTCTGCCCTGCTCAAAGCCCGGACGAGGGCCAAGGCCCATGCAGACCGCCGGCGATCCCCGGCCCCTGCATACCAGCCTGCGCAGGAGGTTTGGCTATCGACGAAGTACATTCCGTTACAGGTAGACTCACAGAAACTGAAGGATCGGTACATTGGCCCATTCTCCATCATCAAGGTCCTCAGCCCTGCCGCGGTGAAGCTGAGGCTGCCAGCTTCACTGCGGATACATCCTGTCTTTCATGTCTCCCGGATCAAGCCTCACCACACCTCTTCCCTCTGTACCCCCGGACCGGCGCCGCCTCCTGCCCGGATCATCGACGGGGAGCCCGCGTGGTCAGTTCGCCGGCTCCTGGACGTCCGTCGTAAGGGCCGGGGGTTCCAGTATCTGGTGGACTGGGAGGGTTATGGACCCGAAGAGCGCTCCTGGGTGAAGAGGAGCTTCATCCTGGACCCGGCCCTCCTGGCTGACTTCTACACCCGTCACCCGGACAAGCCTGGTCGGGTGCCAGGAGGCGCCCATTGGGGGGGGGGGTCCTGTTGTGTGGGCTTCTGAAGAGGAGGTACTGCTGGCCCACCACCAGAATGCGCCCTGCCTGAAGTGCGGGCTTCAGGCACGAGACGGCGCCAGAGCAACCGGGAGTGGCAGCTGTCACTCATCAACAACACCAGCTGTCACTCATCATCATCATCCACATCTCCATAAGAGCCGGGCAGCATCTTCACCTCACTGCCGAGAAATCGTCTACCGAACAGGTAAACCGCTCAGCCTGAAGTATCACATTAGTGACGTCCTTGCTTCTCTGTGTACTAGTATTTTTGCAGACGTTCCTGTTTGTGCGGAGTAGTCGTGTTTGGGGAGTTGGCGTACTCTACTCCTCGGTTGGAGGCTACGTACTTTGCCAACAGGATCTGCATGTAAACATTCTAATTGGGAGGTGGAGGTGCTTTCCACCTTTATACTGAACTGTTTGCTGGGTGTTTACACACCCACCATCACCTGTCTGTTCTTCCTGCCAGCAGTACCCGATCTGACAGCCTGAGGCAGTGGCTACCTGGGGACCCAGCGCTTGGTGGCTCCAGGGTTGCTTCAGATCCGGTGGAGTGGAAGGCGTGTGGGATCCGGCTCTTTTATGGACGGGCGTCTTCTATCCTCGAGCCTGCTCACACATCACTGTGACTAATTTGACTGTTGATCTCAATTGTGTTGTCTGTTGCTCTGTTGTGCACATTCACAGCATTGTTATATTTTCGGCTTATTCCATTGTCCGTTCATTTGCGCCCCCTGTTGTGGGTCCGTGTTCCTACACTTTTCACAACAACATTGCTCAGTCTTCTTATTGAAAACAACAAACAAAGAAAAACAAAAGAACAAAACAATATTTCTTCTTACAGTGCCATTACTGTCCTGGATTAAACTGCCATACTTCATCTTGATATTTATTTAAAATATGTATTTTCTATACTCTTTTAAACTGATGAATGTTTTACTTTAAGTTCATCTGTTGGACTGTTTCATAATCTTTCCCCTGACACAGAAACACATACTTTTCAACATTGTTCTGACACACAATATTTTACTGCAAAACTCATTTCCCCTCTGAAGTCCCCCCCGAAAACAATTTATTTTATATGGAAGTAGATTATTTCTTGCTTTGAATATTATTTGTACTGTTTTGAAAATATTCAGATCCTGAAATTTTATAGCTTGTGGAAACAAATACAGTTGGCTAAATAAAATGACAAACAAGAGCAATCAAAGATATCTGACATCCACCAGTCCAGATCCGGATCACCTCTAATATTTAATGGAGTCTTGAATGCCTTAATATGTATCTGTGGTGAAAATTTTGTCAAAATCCGTGCAGTAGTTTTTCATGTAATCCCTCTAACAGACAGACAGACAGATAAATAAACGGTGATAATTTTATTACATGAAGCCCATCAGGTGATGCCCCCAGCCAAGACGCATCTGGTTCTATAACTAGCCCACACTTTGTTATAGTTTTTTTCTGAACTGCTAAAACACTAAACTCCCTGAACCAAATTCACAGTGGCCTGAACTCATTTTTTGAAACAAGCAACTCTTTTGATAAAACCTTAGACAGTTTTCATCTAGTTAGACACAAGTTGCAGATCTTATGAACACTTTGTTGCAATATATATATATATATATATATATATATATATATATATGAGTATATATATATATATATATATATATACTCAACAAAAATATAAACGCAACACTTTTGGTTTTGCTCCCATTTTGTATGAGATTAACTCAATGATCTAAAACTTTTTCCACATATACAATACCACCATTTCCATCAAATACTGTGCACAAACCAGTCTAAATCTGTGATAGTGAGCACTTCTCCTTTGCTGAGATAATCCATCCCACCTCACAGGTGTGCCATATCAAGATGCTGATTAGACACCATGATTAGTGCACAGGTGTGCCTTAGACTGCCCACAATAAAAGGCCACTCTGAAAGGTGCAGTTTTGTTTTATTGGGGGGGGGGGGGGATACCAGTCAGTATCTGGTGTGACCACCATTTGCCTCATGCAGTGCAACACATCTCCTTCGCATCATCCGTGAAGAGAACACCTCTCCAACGTGCCAAACGGCAGCAAATGTGAGCATTTGCCCACTCAAATCGGTTACGACGACGAACTGGAGTCAGGTCGAGACCCCAATGAGGATGACGAGTATGCAGATGAGCTTCCCTGAGACAGTTTCTGACAGTTTGTGCAGAAATTCTTTGGTTATGCAAACCCATTGTTCCAGCAGCTGTCCGAGTGGCTGGTCTCAGACGATCATGGAGGTGAACATGCTGGATGTGGAGGTCCTGGGCTGGTGTGGTTACACGTGGTCTGCGGTTGTGAGGCTGGTTGGATGTACTGCCAAATTCTCTGAAACGCCTTTGGAGACGGCTTATGGTAGAGAAATGAACATTCAATACACGAGCAACAGTTCTGGTTGACATTCCTGCTGTCAGCATGCCAATTGCACGCTCCTTCAAATCTTGCGACATCTGTGGCATTGTGCTGTGTGATAAAACTGCACCTTTCAGAGTGGCCTTTTATTGTGGGCAGTCTAAGGCACACCTGTGCACTAATCATGGTGTCTAATCAGCATCTTGATATGGCACACCTGTGAGGTGGGATGGATTATCTCAGCAAAGAAGAAGTGCTCACTATCACAGATTTAGACTGGTTTGTGAACAATATTTGAGAGAAATGGTGATATTGTATATGTGGAAAAAGTTTTAGATCTTTGAGTTCATCTCATACAAAATGGGAGCAAAACCAAAAGTGTTGCGTTTATATTTTTGTTGAGTAGAGAGAGAAAGAGAGAGAGAGAGAGAGAGAGAGAGAGAAGGAGAGAGAGAGAGAGAGAGAGAGTGGTGTAGGAGGCTCTGAATACAGGGGTGGCTGTCTGTTGCACCTGAATCAACCATCAGTAAGGTGGACATGCACCTTGTCCCTCATCCATCCTATAACTCTCACGTGGTGGCTCTAAGCGCCACACCCTGGTACACCTCTTCAGCAGGTGGGCCAAACCACGTGAGGGGACCTGTCCCAGGTATGGGTCAAATATCTGCATCTCTGCTCATTCCAAATATATGCATCTCTGCTCTGCCTGTGCCGAGCGAGAGGGTGAGGCTGGCTGACTGTGCGTGACCCTTTCTCACCTAAATCAACATAAGTAGCGCGAGTCTTGACTTCAAAAGTCATGTGGCGATGGGGGAGCAGCTAACCAGCAAGTGCGGATTACATTCAGGCTGTAGCTGCAATCCTGCACACAGGTGACTTGGGCCATTGGGTCGTCTTCCACCGACCTGAGGCAGAAGTGGAACCCGGCAGCAACCTAAGTGACCAAGCACCCCTCTTCAGGACAGCTCTGCTCGCCTCCATAGCATGAGGACGGGACTAGAAAAGGTGTCCCAAACATAGCCTGCCTCAACCCCAACCCAACCAGCAGGCCGCGGCTGGAGGGAATCCCACCATATGGTCGAAAAAGAAAGGCAAAGAAACCGAAAGAAACCACACTTACTCTAGGCATGTGGAACATGCGAACCCTGCTTGACAATGCCAAAGCTGATAGACCCAGTCGGCGGACAGCACTTGTGGCTAGAGAACTTGCCTGCTACAACATCGCCATCACAGCCCTCAGTTCTCTTCTTAAGAAATAAAGTTCACTGTTCAGGAATTGTTCGTAATTCATTAGTTGTATCCAAAGGTCAGAGGTCAAGTGCTACATGTTGTAACGCAGTTCCAATTAAACAGGACTTGATACAGCTGGCTCTCAATTGAATTCATGTGGTTCTTAGGAAGAGTTCTTGGAACAGTTCTTTATCATAGCACAGTCACAAACAGGGATGAGTGAGAACAGGATCTCAGTGAGACGAGGAGGAACTTAACTGGCATGTAGTCGAGACGTGCTATGCGCCAAGAGCCGAGGAGTTCCAAAATAATGTTGCTGTGCAGGTAGTCAGAGCCAGCATCAGGTCTGGAACATAACGAAAAGACAGTTCCCTCTAATACGGGAATTACAGGGGAGACCAGGTTACCTGAGCTTTTGCTGTGGGATGCTTCAGTGTCTTAAGCGCACAGCTGGAAGACGCAGTCAAGGTCACAGGGCGGCATTCAGGTATGATCATCTTGGAAACTGCCTGAATCATTGAAGGTGGCTCTGGAATCTGGTGAGGCAAAACGAGGCATGCAAGGCAACAGACAAACATGGCACACAAGTATCTGGCAATATATGAACAGAAAGTCAGGGTTTAAATAGTCTATCAATAATCAGTCACTCATCTGATCCAGGTGTGAAACAAAACTGAGGGCGCCATCTAGTGGAGAAACTAACACATGACACTGGTAAAACAGAATTAAAACAAGGCTCTGAGGGAAATCCTGACACCGTGTCCATATTGTTTAGTTTTTTTTTTCCTGGCAGAGAAGTATTGAGACAACACCCAGAAACTGTTCATCCCAGCAGTTTCAGAGGGAAAAAAGGTCTACACATGGGATTTGTTTCTATGACAACAGTAAACAGGTAATGGCTATCTTATAATGTGCAATGGTAAAAAGTACTCACCCTCAAAAATGCTGTATGGGCACAAGGCCAAATGTGCTTCAATTTTGGGCAGAATTTTTAAAATGTCAAATGTCATATATTCTGGTATCACTGAATCACAAAGAATGAAAGTGCACATGAAGCTGTTGCACTCTCTATGTCCTTTACGGGTTTAAAATAATTCTTTAGGTGATGGGAGGTGATGGGGAGGTGATGGTCTAGTGGTTAAGGTGTTGGGCTTGAGACCAGAAGTTCATGGGTTCAAATCCCTGCCTGACTGGAAAATCACTAAGGGCCCTTGGGCAAGGCCTTTAAGGCAATGCCCTATTGCCCTAGTGAGCGCCTTGTATGGCAGCACCCTGACATCGGGGTGATGTCAGGGTGCATAAAACATTTGGAGGTGTTTTTAAAATGACCTGTGTGTGATACTGATGAAGCAGAATGAAGTTGTCCAGCCTTTGGGTCATTGTTTCTGTGATTGGTTAGTAATTAGAGCCCCACAGATCACACTGTCGCCCCCTGCTGTCATTTGGGTTGCACATGCACACTCCACATTTTATTATCAAAGCCACGTGTACATGGAAGCACATGGTTTCAGTTTGCTTTGCAGGACCTCGTTTTCCTAAATCTCACCTTTCCTGTGGCCATAATTTGCCTCTTAAAGACCTTCTCGATTACCCATAATCTCTTCAAAAGCCTCAAACCCAAAGATTTACACTAAACCCGGAGCGTAACGGGATGAAAACATCTTAATGCATTGCTGCTGATTCCAGAGGTCAGAGTGTCTCCTTTTAGGTTTAAGATGGAATAAATGTGATATACAGTGAGCAAGCAGGTCTGAAAGCACAGATTAGAGACTTTGCAGCATCTTTAGATGTGGTGACGACCAGCTTTGGAATCGGCTCTCGCTCCCAGAGTTTCTCATGGAAAAAACGTCAGAGTTTGTCAGAGGAACGACAGCTTTACAAAACCAACACGTGGGCATCATGACACAGTGAAAGGTATCACAATGTAAATGTACATCTGTCCCTTATATGTATCATGTGACTTCATTATGATGTCATTCATACATTGACTATTGAATTATACAAAAAGGTGTTTTTCAGAGCATCTTCTCCACGTCTTTGACCAAACTATTTGGAATTCTAATCTTCAGATATCTGTTCAAGTAATATTTCCACCAAGCTTGATCGAGGCTTCTTGTTGCTCCCCCTCCCTTCTCTGTGTTTCCAGGCGGGTGCATCATGGAGCTGATTGGCTCACCTGTCAGCAATCATCAAACACCTGTATTTATACCCCGGCTTCGCCATTCCACACTCGCCAGAAAGTCAGCTGATCTTTGGGTGTCACCCGCCTGCTGTCAGCTCCACCCGGTCCTGATCCTGGTCTTGGTCTTGGTCTTGGTCCTGGTCCCAGTCTGCTGTCTACCACGCGTTCTAGTCTAGCCTGGGTCTGCCTGCTCCATTGCCTCCCTGCACACTTGCTCATTTTCGTGCTCCATTAATTGTGATTTTGTTTTCACCTCAGCTCCCTACATTTTGGGTCCTGTCATTCATCTGGTGAACTGTAACACTTCTTGGTTGTTGAACTTCTAAAAAATAAAGTGTTTTCATACCATGTTTTCTCTTTACATTGACCTATGACCTTTGGCTAAACTCCAAAATCTAGTTCTCTCCAGATATCCATCAAAGTAATCCACCAAGCTTGAGCCACCGAGGCTTATTGGTTGTTGTTTGTTATGGAAAAAAAAGAGTGGCATTTTTTGACAATTTTTTTCTTGACCTTTGACCTTTGGCCAATCTACCTCAAAATCTAATGATCAAACTAAGCTTCTTGGTTGTTAAGATACAAAAAACAAACAAACAAACAACTAATTACTGAAAACTAGTTATTATTATTATTATTATTATTTATTATTTATTATTATTATTATTATTAGTTAGTTATTGCTAACTAACTAATGAACTTCTACTCAAGGATGAACCCATTAACTTTTCAGGTCACAGCTCAAGGTCAAAAATTGTTCCCAATTGAAATTAATGGGGCAAACCTTAGAACTCATTAGTTACTAGTTACATTAGTTAGTTGCATTAGTTAATATGAAGTCATACGTGGGCGAACTTACAATGTACAAGTTAGAATTTGACCTTCAGTGACCCTGAACATCTTCACGGTTTGACCCAGACTGCTGGAATGGAGCAGAATATATTTTCCCTCCTGACACAGGATCTGCTGGATCCTGATGGGACACAGCTGAATGTGGAAATCTGGAAACCCGAGCTCATTGTTTGGAGCTGCAAATCATCCGACTGCTCATCAAGGGGCTTTAAAAAAAACTTCACCTTAGGGCAAAAATGGAGTAAAAAGTTTACCAGTGTGAATCGAGATTTGGGGATTCATCTGTTGGTGGACTGGGTTCTCCATGAAACCAAAAGCTTGTGGGATCAGATACCTGCTGCTCCTGTATGTGTGTCGAAGCTGAATCCCAAATTAAAACATTAGCAGCGTGGAAGCGTCGAGCATCGTGTGTACAGATGTCGTATAGGCCTCAGGGGCGGGTCCAGAGTTTTGATCTTGGTGGGGCTGTGATGGGTTACATAGTCGTGTGGGAGTGACAGATTTTATATTAAATGTGCAAATATGCATTTAAAAGTAATTTTAAAATATCTACTACATACATTTTGCCAGTTCACATGTACAATAATTGTTTAAAAATACCAACAATTACATTTTTGACACTTGTGACACCACAAATAAACAACACTTTCATTACGACCCCGCGTGTTGGTCAACTGGCACCTGTGTGTCTGTGTGACTTTAAACAAGATATGAGGGGTGATTGAGAAGTTTTGAGCCTGACCAAGAAAAAGCAGAGCGTGCTTCCCCAATCTTTTTTATGGGTCAGGCTGAAAACATCTCAGTCACCCCTTGTTAACTCAAAAATGGCTGGATGGATTTCCTTCAGACTCAGTGGGAACATTACCTGGATAGATATCAAAAGGTGATTAGATTTTTGGAGTAGTTTGGAAAACATTTTCCAAAAAAACACCCTTTTTCTCCCTTTTTTTGTATATCGCTACAACCAAGAAACCTAGATGGATCAAACTTGGTGGGAATATTATGTGGATAGATATCTAAAGGAATAGTTTGGTCAAAAGTCCAAAGAAAACATCACCCAAAAGCCACTTTTTGTATGGCTCAGAACAACCAAGAAGCTGAGATGGATGATCAAAAGTACATGTTGATCAGCAAAGTATTTGTAACTAATCTGGAGTTCATTATGATTTCATGCAGATGGCATATGATCAGTGTTGCCACAGTTACTTTGAAAAGTTACTTTATTAGTTAATTTTTGGTTACTTTATACAGTTACTTCATTGGCAGCTTTATACAGTTACTTTATTAGCAGCTTGTCGGCAGCTGCCAGTATCATGCAGGATTTATGTAAAGTGTAAAGTCGTGTAGCCAAGCACGAAAATCGACTCCATTTTGTTACTGTATCACAAACTAACTGATTAAATCACATTTCTTGACGCTATCATGAACTTGGCGTGAGTTCGGGTTGGCGGGGTACGTGTTAATAGCCCTCTGATGTCGTTTATTAAGACAGCTCTCGTACAGATGGCACTGTTCTCCTTTATTCTTTCTTAATGTTGGAGTCTCATTTTCCTGTTTCTTAATTTGAGAAAGTTTTGGATTCTGAACAAAACTGTTTGACAAGGAAGCAGTTAATTGGGAATCATGGTACCAAACCAAAGAAAGCAGAAGAATAAAAATAAGTTGATCCTGTGTTATGTAAGTGGGGTGAAATCGCTCATTTGATCTCTGTGTAGTGCACAAACAATATTTTATGGTTGTGATAGAAATGGGGGGGTTACTGGGACCGGATCAGTCTTTGAATAGAGATTAACCTTGGGTTGAAAACAGGATTTTGAATGAAAAGTGTTTGTTTTTGTGGGGGCCATCTGTAATATTCAAGGGGGCTTCAGCACCATCAAGCCCCACCCTAAAGCCGCCGATGACAGGCTCATGAAACACAGCTCTGTGTGGAAGAACTGATTTATGATTCTGGTCATAAGGGACTTTTGCATGAGCACATCTCATTTCTAAAGAAAACATCTTTGTGGGTTTTTTTTTTTTTTTTTTTTTTGGACACCCTGAAACAAATTATGTTTCACCATCTTTTAATGACACAACTCAACGTGCCCGTGTTAAAAAAAAAATCACTTATATATCATATAAACTAAGCACCAAACCCCACCCCCTAAAAACCAAAGAAACAAATATACAAACAAACAAACCCTTTGCAGCTGTTACTGTAACCTGCACTCAGATCTGTAAATTAATCAATTCTGAGGGTCGACTGAGAAGTTTTGAGGCTGACCCAGAAAACGTAGGGCGTGGCTCTCCATCGTTTGAAACCAACATTTCTCCACATTGCACTCAGTGGTTCAAAACTTCACACATTCTCGAGGGAGTGTGAAGGTCACAGGTCATGCTGAGTTGCAGACACTGTCATAAAAAAACAAAAAAACAACACATGAATTAAAAATCCTGATTCTTGGCTGTTTTTATTTTTGAAAAGTGATCACAAACCTTTTTGTGGACTTTGTCTCCATCTGTGGGACAGCAGACAGGATGAAGAAGTTTTGTCTCCATTTAACACATCAGGAAAGACAAATGCAGCCATGACACGTGTGTGTGTGTGTGTGTGCATGCATGTGTGCGTGCGTGTGCGTGCTTTAAAAACATAACCCAATGAGATTTTATCAGAATTGAACTCAGCGTGATGTAATAACTGCAAGGTGATTTGATTTTCAGAAAATTATTTGAAGGAAAGGTCCCAGTTTGGTCCTAGTGGGGACTGTCCTCTTTATATGACTTTTCAAGTTAGAGACATACAAAATAGTAACATTTATTGTATGGAGTTGTTGCCTACACAAGCTGGCTGAGATGGACTCACTCATTCACTCACTCACTCTGTTTTTGTTGTCCAAACCCTCTGCCCTTATCACTGTAGAGAATGAATAATGTATCAATTACAATAGAATAGAATAGTATAGAATAGAATAGAATAAACATTATTTGTCATTATAGTATAATGAACCTAGTCTGGCATTTCTGCAATAATAAAAGCCACAATAAAAACAGATGAATGATTTAAAAAATGTCTAAAAAATGAGAACCTATAGCAGCAGAGTGACAGGATAGTGTGGACCTTGTGCAAAATTTATTAATAGGCTATAAGAATAATTCCACTCTTTGACTAACTACAATAAATATCAGTGGGGTGTCTCAGCAAAGTTTTTACATTATTTTAAACCTAAAGTTAGAATGAACAGGGATTATTATTATTATTATTATTATTATTATTATTATTATTATTATTATTATTATTGTTATTGTTGTTGTTGTTGTTTTATTTTATTTTTCCTCCAGGCAGAACTTTTTCTCGGGTATTCATTTATTTTTGTTTTTATCGGGTTTGTTTTTGGAGGAAGATTTTGTGCGTCGGACTCGGCTGTCGCTACATTCTTCAGGATTCAAACTGCTGGTGAGTGTTTAATTCATTCAAACTAACTGTTACAGCAGATAATCACAAATATGAAAGACTGATGTCTTTTACGATGTCTGAGTGTTAGAAATGAAAATGTCAGGTGTGTGATTTTGAGGTGCTAGCTAACGTTAGCGGTGCCTGAGGCTAATGCGCTGTAGCAACTTCCGCAGTGGTTTGTTTGGGTTGTTTTATTTATATGTTGGATTGTTTTATGCCATTCTATTCTGTTTTATCGATATTAAGCTTTGTTGTCTTTTCATTTGCGGTTTTTGCGTAAAACCTTGTGAATGTTCATGACTTATCATCTTAGGGTTTGGAGCTAATGCTAAGATAGCAAAGTTACGTCACTTCACAGCACGATATGCTAAACAGCTGACAGGAAAACAAAGTGCAAACGTTCAAAAATTATTTTTAAAAACTAATTAGAATTAAAATAGAATAATTTTTTTATTTGAGGAAACAGACTTTCCTTCATTCTTCTGAATTAGGTCAGAGGTCTGGTATCTGTCTAAAGTGGTTTAGGAGTGTTTTAGGAGAGGTGATGGTCTAGTGGTTAAATGTTGAGCTTGAGACCAGAGGATCCTCGGTTCAAATCCCAGCCTGACCGGAAAATCACTAAGGTCCCCTGGGCAAGATCCCCTAGTTGCTCCCGGTGTGTCCTTGTATGGCAACACCCTCACATCGGGGTGAATGTGAGGCATTAGTGTGTAAAGCGTTTTGAGCGTCTGATGCAGATGGAAAAGCACTATATAAATGTAGTCCATTTTAGTACAATTAAAACAAATTTAGAACACCCCCAAACCAGGTGAAAGACAGCAAATGTCTATATAAAGTGTTTTATAATAATCTGGGCCAGAGAACAGTACACCCAGCTTTCCTCAGTTTAGCCAGATTTTAAAATGACAGTTTAGATGAGCTGTTTGAAATCAGTACATATCAATACACTGGCTTCTGTGAAGGAATTTTAACCCTGCTAAAATGAGTAGTTTATAGTAAACTGAAGATGCTCTGTTGAGCTCGTATAACCTGTCCATTTTTTCCATGTTTTCTGACATTTTAAATACTAAACTGTTGTTAATCCTGTGTATGCAGCTACCAGTTGTCTCTCTGACTTTTTAATTGCCAATGTTTTTAAAGTTTTTTTGTATTTATTTATAGTCATACTACATGATAAGATGACTTAAGTCCAGTGTTAGATGATAATGTTTTGTCTTAAGGAAGTAGTGTCATTACACAGACGTGTTAAAATTAGTATAAGAACATGTGATTATATGAGTCTTACTGATTATGGGGTTAGCAGTCCCTCTGCTTTGTATATGCTTCCCATCCGATCTCAGAAGCTCAACAAAGTAGGTCATGATTAGTATTTCGATGGGAAACAACCTCTTAGTGTCTCCAGGTCTGAATTAAGTGTGGATTAAAACAGTGCTTTCTGGAGGAAATGGAGGATCTTCGTGTGGAACCGAAAGCATGTGACGGCATCAGTTTGCTGCATGAAAATGCATATTTCTTCAGTGATCTGGGCATTTTCTAAAATGTGCAATCAACCATTCGTGGGTTGCAACTTAACCACCAATTGAGCTACAACAACCAGAGATAAGATTGTGTGCTCTCACTGTGAAATACCATATAAGCCGCAGGTTTTTATTAGTTTGAAAGGTCATGTGACTTATGCTGCAGTGGGACTTGTATACAGATAAGTCACGCGTTAATAATAATAATAATAATAATAATTAATAATAATAATAATAATAGCTATTTATATTGGGCTTTCCCTGGAATCAACACACTAAACATAATAAACCCCAGTAATAAATGTACACAACAGCAATGTGCACTCACACTCACTCACTCATCTTCAACCGCTTAGTCCAGTTAAGGGTCGCGGGGGGCTGGAGCCTATCCCAGCAGTCATAGAGCACGAGGCGGGGTTCACCCAGGACAGGACGCCAGTCTGTCACAGGGCCACAAACAGTCGCACCCACTCGCACACCTACAGACAATTTAAAGATTCCAATCCACCTAAGCTGCATGTCTTTGGATGTGGAAGGAAACCGGAGCACCCAGAGGAAACATGGGGAGAACATGCAAACTCCACACAGAAAGGCCACAGGCGAATTGAACCCATGACCTTCTCGCTGACAGGCAACAGTGCTAACCACTAAGCCACCATGCTGCCCACAGCAATGTGCAAAAATCCCATATTAAAGAGCTAATGGAAAAATTCAAATATACTGATGGTTTTATTGTAGTGTTTCCATCTGTGTGGACCACAATCTGTGTTCATGTGCATGCATCAAATAACATCAAATATGTTGTCTGTAGCATTTTTATTTGTCCATCTTATTTATTTTCATTTATTTTTGGTATTTAAAAGTCCTTATGTTGAGTAACGGCACAATCTGTTGTGTGCACATGTGTTACACTGAGTTTCTGTTTGTTGTTAAACCCTCCTGCTATGTTACAAAGTCAGTTCCATATGCAGAAAAAAGGTTCAGTGTGACTTATACGCTGGAAAATATGGTAATTGATACTTCTAAGATTTTCTTCTGTTTGCTAAATTTTCACTTGTTCTCTTTCATCCCCAGCAGGTGGAGGGATGAGTCTCTCCACTGTGATTGGCACTGATGTGCCAGACATAGCTAACGGGATTGTGACGCCCCTGTCTTTGGAAAATGGACCTCATGTCCCGGTCGGTGTAAAGCTAGGGCACAGCAGAGTCTGCTGCGATGTGGAGGCTTCAGGTGACGCATCCTTTGGACAGACAGAAGAGAAAAGGGACATGGAAAGCAGAGTTTACATGGGGGAAGTCCAGCTGGACACAGAGACTGATATTAATGACAGAACATCCAGTTTATCATTACACACTCTTCATGTGACAAACACAGGAGATTCAAAATCCAAAGGCATGGACTCACCTGTTGAGCCTCCTGACACTGCTCTGCCATGGGACTCTGTGCATCACACACCCCCTAAATACTCATCTCAGGGAGGAGACTTGTCCACAGCAGGTAGACAGCAAGCAGAAAAGCAGACTGTGGATGGTGGCACTGACAAACAAGAGGAGGGAGAAAAGGAGAAACAGGACGAGGAGGATGATGAGAAGAACGAGATGAAGTGGAGGACCCAGCATGCTGGAGAGAGGACGGAGGCTGAGGTGAGTCTACTGGATTGTATTTCTGTCCATTTCAGCATTAAACGCCAACATTAGACAGAATAATGATTTAAAATTTGGATAAATCAGGGGGCAGCTAAATGTTGCTGAGCTTTCAGAACATCTAAACTTCAGTTAAGAATGTTGTATGAATGAGTCAAAGTGTTGCCCTGATGGATGGGATCAGGGTGGCAAAGGATCCAAACAGACTTTCTTTTTCTTCTCCGTGCTTTCATTTTTAGTCGTCACAACAGTACTCTTCTTCAGCTCCTGGTCCAAGCACCCCTTCATCTTCGTCTCCTCCACCTCCTCTTCTTCCTTCAGATGATGCCCCCTGTCCTCCACATGTCATGGCCCAGGTCTGGGTCCGTAACGTCCGGGGGATGCAGGACAGCAAAAGCCTGGATGAAATCAGCCAAGCATGTGGTGGTACATTAAATTTTCAGCTTTCACTTTGACCTCAAAGGTTATTTATATCAGGTGAATAGAAATCCACTGGTCCGAGGACACAGACCAGTAACGTTTAACCTATGTCTAGCTGATATTTTTCCCTGCTAGACCAGTGCCTAGTTAAAAATCTTGTCGGTCTAATGATTAAGTGTTGGACAAGACTGATGATTATTTTCAATCTTGCGCCTTAAATAACTGAGCCGCTGTTTGCACATTACAGTGGCTCGTGCTGTGCCACTCAGTCAAACCACTGACTTCATGAGTGACACTCAGTCAACAAAGGAGAATCGTGTGAAAGTATGCAGTATCCACACGCTACTTTTAGCTTAAATAGAACATCTTTAACAGGAGCAATGCATAGAAAGAGTAGCACAGCAGAGCTGGTCCAGACAGACTCGGCGAGAGTTACCATAGCAACACTGCATATACGAGATATATGGCACACAAAAAGTTAACTTAGATCAATTGTATTATGCTGCAAAATCTGAATGGGATGTGAACCTTTAACATAATTTACCTCAACAATCATAAAATCATCATACTAAGCTGAGAAGCAATAGATATAATTGTTGCCCAAAAATCTGTGATATTATAGCGCTTACACAGCTATTTGGGCTGCATAAGACGAGCACAAGGCCAGTATTACAGGGCGAAATATAAGTTTCACAGTACGTTCACATAAAAGCAGAGGATCATGTAAGCAAATGTTTATTACTTTACATATATTCAACACAAAATGAAATGTTCTATCGTGCTATAGATTTAAAAATTGATTGAATATATGCGCATGATGTGATGATTAATGTTATGCTGATGCTTGCCGTTGGAGGCTCTCACCTTCCAGGACCAGGAGGACCAGTAACAAAATTTAACAAAATTGGTGCTACTAGTCCTGACCAGTAGGCTCAAACAATATTTCCCTAACTCTGTGTGTGCATTAATTCACAGTGTTATTGAACTAATGTTGACATTTTTTTGCAACAGGTGGTTTAGGGGCTCGAGGAGGGGCCAGGGGTGGCCAGTCAGAGGGCCGACGGGCCACGATCTCTTCAGCTCTGGAGCTGGAAGGAACAGTCAGCCACGACGGAGATCTGACCAACTTCATCACCAAGAACCTGGAGCAGAAAATCAAGATGAGCTCAAAACCCAGTCTGGACTGTAGTGACTGTGAGTTTGGACTTGAAACTGTTTGGAGAAAATTTTACTTAAAAATAAAAAAAAAAATCACTTATGGTTGTGTTGTTAAAACATTGCGTTGAAGGTTTTTGGGACTGATTCATTTGGGAGTCAATAATGATTCTGACACATACACAGCATGTATTATTATTGTCTAACACACAGGCCATCTTCTGTGGAGTAACTGGATTTTGGAAGTGCATTGACAACATGCTAATCTGGTTTAGTATTGTTATTTTTCAGTCCTTACTGGTGGTCAGCTAACAGCAGCACAGTCCTTTAACAACTTCATGCAAACAACCTTCTCTTAGCATCAGTTGAACATAGCATCAGAGCTTTCAGTGGGAGGTGCAGATGTTTGAGTCTGACTTCTGCTTGAGAGATTTTCTTTATACTCCTATTGATGTAGCAGAAGTTGGACACTGCTCTCACACCCTCACTCATGGTGTACATTATGCACTGCAGATAACTGTTACACACCAGACACCTGTGCTGCTGAAGTTAGTGTCGTGGAAAAACATATAAATATTTGTGATTCTTTAATGTGGTCCATGTTGTGGTTTTGTCATAACAGATGGTGGCTTGTTAAGTTGGCCATCATGCAGTGCCAATGCACCAATCAGGGCTGCTACTTTGTTGCCTGTGGACCACATTTGGCCTGGCCTCCTTTTGTCTGGAGCAGAGTGGCCGGACTTAAACTTTGAAGAAAAGTGGGGATCCCAGGGTGCAAATTTATAGCGTATTTCCAGACATAAACCGCTACTTTTCATACGCTTGAATACTGCGGCTTAAACAATGAATGCAGCTAATTATGGATTTTTTACGGGTTTTCCTTGTAATTGACTCATGAAGCCCCTTTCACACTGGCAACACAGCGCTTCTGTACACATCCAAAAACTGAGTGCTGCATCCAGAGGAATCAGCTGAGAACTTGATCACACAGCCCACAGCGCCTGTGTGTGTTCAGAACAGGGAATCGAACCTCAGAAATCGAAACTCAGAAATCTCTCTCTCTCTCTCTGTCTCTGTCTCTGTGTGTGTGTCTGATCAAACCTGAATAAGCGCTGTGACTTTAAAATAAAAGCCTCATTGCTGCATGTTAGTGCGATCATCAGACGCCCTGATCGATCAGGTCTGATCAAATCAGCTGACCTGATCTGAGCAACTGGAGCTTTAAAAGTTTGCTTCATTCACAGCAGCCTTCACCCACAACCAGACTCAGCAGCATCTGTACGCAATGACAATGATCCACCAAGACAAAAAAATATTAATAATAATAAAAAAAAAAAAAATGTTAAATGGCTGTTTCTGACGTGCACCACACCGTGCAGTAGAGAACAGAGCACACTTCCACAGAGGCAGAAAATAGCAGCTTTGGCTACATACGTGCCAATAATGCAACTGTAAACCCTCATGATACAGTCCACTGTTTCCAAGTGCAAGATGTGTTCTGCACAGCCGGCAGGAGGGGAACTGGTTTTAAATAGCGGCAAGGACTTCACGCGACTGTGTGCACACATTAAAAAGCGAACACACGCAGCTGCAAGCAGATCTAAGAACACGGAAAAAGGGCTGAGTATGTGCGCATTTCAGGCGTATTTAATGAAACACAACGGTGCAATATGCAGCTCTACGAATACGCCAGTGTGAAAGGGGCTTAAGTCAAAATACGTCTATTAATGCTGTTCATTGATTGGCTGAAAGCCGCGGTCTTCATGCGGTGTAAATCAATCAATCAATCAATTTTTTTTATATAGCGCCAAATCACAACAAACAGTTGCCCCAAGGCGCTTTATATTGTAAGGCAAGGCCATACAATAATTATGTAAAACCCCAACGGTCAAAACGACCCTCTGTGAGCAAGCACTTGGCTACAGTGGGAAGGAAAAACTCCCTTTCAACAGGAAGAAACCTCCAGCAGAACCAGGCTCAGGGAGGGGCAGTCTTCTGCTGGGACTGGTTGGGGCTGAGGGAGAGAACCGGGAAAAAGACATGCTGTGGAGGGGAGCAGAGATCGATCACTAATGATTAAATGCAGAGTGGTGCATACAGAGCAAAAAGAGAAAGAAACAGTGCATCATGGGAACCCCCCAGCAGTCTACGTCTATAGCAGCCTAACTAAGGGATGGTTCAGGGTCACCTGATCCAGCCCTAACTATAAGCTTTAGCAAAAAGGAAAGTTTTAAGCCTAATCTTAAAAGTAGAGAGGGTATCTGTCTCCCTGATCTGAATTGGGAGCTGGTTCCACAGGAGAGGAGCCTGAAAGCTGAAGGCTCTGCCTCCCATTCTACTCTTACAAACCCTAGGAACTACAAGTAAGCCTGCAGTCTGAGAGCGAAGCGCTCTATTGGGGTGATATGGTACTACGAGGTCCCTAAGATAAGATGGGACCTGATTATTCAAAACCTTATAAGTAAGAAGAAGAATTTTAAATTCTATTCTAGAATTAACAGGAAGCCAATGAAGAGAGGCCAATATGGGTGAGATATGCTCTCTCCTTCTAGTCCCCGTCAGTACTCTAGCTGCAGCATTTTGAATTAACTGAAGGCTTTTTAGGGAACTTTTAGGACAACCTGATAATAATGAATTACAATAGTCCAGCCTAGAGGAAATAAATGCATGAATTAGTTTTTCAGCATCACTCTGAGACAAGACCTTTCTGATTTAGAGATATTGCGTAAATGCAAAAAAGCAGTCCTACATATTTGTTTAATATGCGCTTTGAATGACATATCCTGATCAAAAATGACTCCAAGATTCTCACAGTATTACTAGAGGTCAGGGGTAATGCCATCCAGAGTAAGGATCTGGTTAGACACCATGTTTCTAAGATTTGTGGGGCCAAGTACAATAACTTCAGATTTATCTGAGTTTAAAAGCAGGAAATTAGAGGTCATCCATGTCTTTATGTCTGTAAGACAATCCTGCAGTTTAACTAATTGGTGTGTGTCCTCTGGCTTCATGGATAGATAAAGCTGGTATCATCTGCGTAACAATGAAAATTTAAGCAATACCGTCTAATAATACTGCCTAAGGGAAGCATGTATAAATTGAATAAAATTGGTCCTAGCACCGAACCTGTGGAACTCCATAATTAACTTTAGTCTGTGAAGACGATTCCCCATTTACATGAACAAATTGTAATCTATTAGACAAATATGATTCAAACCACCGCAGCGCAGTGCCTTTAATACCTATGGCATGCTCTAATCTCTGTAATAAAATTTATGGTCAACAGTATCAAAAGCAGCACTGAGGTCTACAGAACAAGCACAGAGATGAGTCCACTGTCCGATGGCCATAAGAAGATCATTTGTAACCTTCGCTAATGCTGTTTCTGTACTATGATGAATTCTAAAACCTGACTGAAACTCTTCAAATAGACATTCCTCTGCAGATGATCAGTTAGCTGTTTACAACTACCCTTTCAAGAATTTTTGAGAGAAAAGGAAGGTTGGAGATTGGCCTATAATTAGCTAAGATAGCTGGTTCAAGTGATGGCTTTTTAAGTAATGGTTTAATTACTGCCACCTTAAAAGCCTGTGGTACATAGCCACCTAACAAAGATAGATTGATCATATTTAAGATCGAAGCATTAAATAATGGTAGGGCTTCCTTGAGCAGCCTGGTAGGAATGGGGTCTAATAAACATGTTGATGGTTTGGATGAAGTAACTAATGAAAATAACTCAGACAGAACAATCTGAGAGAGAGTCTAACCAAATACCGGCATCACTGAAAGCAGCCAAAGATAACGATACGTCTTTGGGATGGTTATGAGTAATTTTTTCTCTAATAGTTAAAATTTTGTTAGCAAAGAAAGTCATGAAGTCATTACTAGTTAAGTTAATGGAATACTCAGCTCAATAGAGCTCTGACTCTTTGTCAGCCTGGCTACAGTGCTGAAAAGAAACCTGGGGTTGTTCTTATTTTCTTCAATTAGTGATGAGTAGAAAGATGTCCTAGCTTTACGGAGGGCTTTTTTATAGAGCAACAGACTCTTTTCCAGGCTAAGTGAAGATCTTCTAAATTAGTGAGACGCCATTTCCTCTCCAACTTACGGGTTATCTGCTTTAAGCTACGAGTTTGTGAGTTATACCACGGAGCAGACACTTCTGATTTAAAGCTCTCTTTTTCAGAGGAGCTACAGCATCCAAAGTTGTCTTCAATGAGGATGTAAAACTATTGACGAGATACTCTATCTCCCTTACAGAGTTTAGGTAGCTACTCTGCACTGTGTTGGTATATGGCATTAGAGAACATAAAGAAGGAATCATATCCTTAAACCTAGTTACAGCGCTTTCTGAAAGACTTCTAGTGTAATGAAACTTATTCCCCACTGCTGGGTAGTCCATCAGAGTAATGTAAATGTTATTAAGAAATGATCAGACAGAAGGGAGTTTTCAGGGAATACTGTTAAGTCTTCTATTTCCATACCATAAGTCAGAACAAGATCTAGATTAAATGCAGTGTTGAGGCTGTCATTCTCAGCATCTGTGTGGATGTTAAAATCGCCCACTATAATTATCTTATCTGAGCTAAGCACTAAGTCAGACAAAAGGTCTGAAAATTCACAGAGAAACTCACAGTAACGACCAGGTGGACGATAGATAATAACAAATAAAACTGGTTTTTGGGACTTCCAATTTGGATGGACAAGACTAAGAGACAAGCTTTCAAATGAATTAAAGCTCTGTCCTGGGTTTTGATTAATTAATAAGCTGGAATGGAAGATTGCTGCTAATCCTCCGCCCCGGCCCGGCTACGAGCATTCTGACAGTTAGTGTGACTCGGGGGTGTTGACTCATTTAAACTAACATATTCATCCTGCTGTAACCAGGTTTCTGTTAGGCAGAATAAATCAATATGTTGATCAATTATTATATCATTACCAACAGGGACTTAGAAGAGAGAGACCTAATGTTTAATAGACCACATTTAACTGTTTTAGTCTGTGGTGCAGTTGAAGGTGCTATATTATTTTTCTTTTTGAATTTTTATGCTTAAATAGATTTTTGCTGGTTATTGGTGGTCTGGGAGCAGGTACCGTCTCTACGGGGATGGGGTAATGAGGGGATGGCAGGGGGAGAGAAGCTGCAGAGAGGTGTGTAAGACTACAACTCTGCTTCCTGGTCCCAACCCTGGATAGTCACGGTTTGGAAGATTTAAGAAAATTGGCCAGATTTCTAGAAATGAGAGCTTGCTCCATCCAAAGTGGGATGAATGCCGTCTCTCCTAACAAGACCAGGGTTTTCCCCAGAAGCTTTGCCAATTATCTATGAAGCCCACCTCATTTTTTGGACACCACTCAGACAGCCAGCAATTCAAGGAGAACATGCGGCTAAACATGTCACTCCCGGTCTGATTGGGGAGGGGCCCAGAGAAAACTACAGCGTCCGACATTGTTTTTGCAAAGTTACACACGGATTTAATGTTAATTTTAGTGACCTCCGATTGGCGTAACCGGGGTGTCATTACTGCCGACGTGAATTACAATCTTACCAAATTTACGCTTAGCCTTAGCCGCAGTTTCAATTCCTTCAATGTCGCCGCTCTGGCCCCCGAAGACAATTGCTATGGTTGCTGGTGTCGCTAACTTCACATTCTCAAACAGAGTCGCCAATAACCAGAGTTTGATCCTCGGCGGGTGGTCGTTGAGTGGGGAAAAACGGTTAGAGATGTGAACGGGTTGGCGGTGTACACGGGGCTTCTGTTTAGGGCTACGCTTCCTCCTCACAGTCACCCAGTCGGCTGCTTCCCGGCTGCTCGGGATCTGCCAGGGGTAACTAACGGCGGCTAAGCTACCTTGGTCCGCACCGACTACAGGGGCCTGGCTAGCTGTAGAATTTCCACGGTGCGGAGCCGAGTCTCCAATTCGCCCCAGCCTGGCCTCCAAAGCTACGAATAAGCTACACTTATTACAAGTACCGTTACTGCTAAAGGAGGCCGAGGAATAACTAAACATTTCACACCCAGAGCAGAAAAGTGCGGGAGAGACAGGAGAAGCCGCCATGCTAAATCGGCTAAGAGCTAGTAGCTACGCTAACCTAGCGGATTCCTAAAAACACGCAAAGTGAATAATGTGTAAATAATTTAGAGGTGATTCAGCAGAAGGAGTGCTTTAGTTAAGGCACGTAAAGATTACACTGGGAAACAAATCGTAATCTAGATAACTAGATCAATCTAACTGCGCAGATTAAACAGCTAACAGATACAGAAAAACACCGCTGTGCTCCGGAACAGGAAGTGATACAATACCGCAGTGAGAGCCAACCACCAGAGATGAGCAAGGCAACGCATCAACCACCATCAAATTCACACACGGAGTAAATATAAAGTCTTACCTGTTCGTTTCAGTGCGATTCATCATCACATCCTGAAGAAAAATTATCCACATAAAGCCTCCTGATTTTGGGAAACAACTTCTGAAAATACTGGCTGAAGAAAAGTCCCTCTGTGACACCGGCACTTTGTGCCACAGTTGCTCCGTCAGATCACGGTTTCTGCGCCGGAGATCCATCCATCAGGTGGCTGAGTTGCAGCCCCTAGTGTGGCTGTCCGGGCCAATGTGAGACCGGCTCGGTCTGCTACAGGTGTAATCTGTTGGTTGGGTGTCTGTGGTGCTGTCAGCAGAGCCTCACCCCCACAGGTCACTGTTTGCGCCACAAGTTGAAAGAGTCACATCGCACCTCATTCATTAATGTTTCAGTTACCACAGCCATCAGGCAATTCTGTCTGCACGTGATAATAATTTCAATTCAGTTTATTTCATTTATATAGCACCAAATCACAACAAGGTTGCCACAAGGCGCTTCACACAAGTAAGGTCTAAGTCTAACCTTACAAACCCCTAGAGCAAGCACACAGGTGAGGAAGTGTTGTAAGGAAGGAAAGAAAAGGAAAGGAAAAAGGAAAAAAGTTCCTCTGATGATATTGAGGAAGAAACCTGAAGCAGACCAGATTAAAAGGGGTGACCCTCTGCTTGGGTCATTCTACCAACACAATTGACAGTACAAATATAAAGGAAATTTTGGGAGTTCATGCTGGTGCACAGGACAGGAGGCCTGCAGAAGAAGGCACCCACTCCCATCTCTGGAAGGAGCCACATCTCAAACAGAGAGACAAAAACAATCGGGTAGCAGAAAGACAACAAATACAGTATAATTTGTCAGCATTAAGCAACAAGAAAAACAGAAGAAACACTAAGGTGATCGCCGGCCACTATATGATACTATCCCAAGATCCACAAAGAAAATGAATAAAATAATGTTAAAATTACTCAGGTTTGCCTCCGTGTGGAGCGGAGACACCGCGTGTCACTGTGTGTGCGCTCGATGCCGTGCTCCTCAATAATTGTGTGTTCCACCTTTGGAAAAAAGCATTTTCGGTACATATTTGTGTTACCGGTATGTATTTAATTAAAAGTTAAAAACAATGTTTCTGTGTAACATTCTGTGTAAGTATCTCATGTGACAATGTGGACACCTGCAGCTTATAGACAAGTGCGGCCTGTATATGTGCAATTTTTGTGGGTGCGGCTTATATTCAGGTGAGCTTGGTAGTCCAGAAATTACAGTACATGAGGTTTTCTTTATACCTAAATATATTGTTTTCACTCAGTGCAGTTGGCGATGTGGAGGTTAGTGGTTTTATAATCACTTCATTCTGTTAATTAAAGCGTTCGTTTGTATGAATATAATCAGTTGTATTTGTGAGATAAGGACAGGTTAAGGTGGGGTTGCTGCTGGGTGTCTCCAGATTGTTGCTCTCTTCTGTCTGTCTCTACGGGATATGATCCATATGATGTCTGGTGTTCTTTTCCCAGCGGACTGCTCGGGTCCCATCTACCGGAGCCAGGGGTTGTCCCGGAGACCAGCAGATATCCCACCCATTGATCCTGCTGTCTTGGTGGACCTTCAGAGACACACCCAGGAAGTGGCGCACAGCGTGGAGATGATGATGCGAAGCCTCAACGGAACCATCCAGAACGTGAGTTCTTTGATTTGGTTGTGGACTAAATGAAACTGTGAGTCAGTCAGTTCTTTGAGCCAAACCCGAGTCACACTGCTCAGTCACGTGTCTCTCAAACCGCCTGTGACACTTCCACCTTCCACATGGCTTTGTTTTGTTCGTGTAATCGGTTGGTGTCTCACGGCACTGTCTGTCTGCACAGATGACGGCTCTCAGTGTCGGTTACATCCAGACCTACAGGGACTCTGTGGACAGCCTGGGAGAGTCTGTGGACATGAGCATAAAGGTGACTGTGTGTGTGTGTTGAGATCTGGACATGGTTTTCTAGATGTCACCACTTTCAAATGTCGTGCTGCAGCTGTTTAAGAATTCATGTTGGATTTATTCTAACTAGGCAGTAGTACCTGTGGGGTGAAGGTGGTATAGAAGCCATGGCAGATAAGCAGGGTAAATAAATATCTCATGATTTGGGACGTGGTCACCTGGTTTAGGATGAAGCTTCTGAAATATGACCCAATGATGTTGACCTTTGACTGGTTTTATGGGAGGAGTTCCACAGTCTGTGTGTGTGTGTAGCAAGTTTGGTCCAAATTGGGCTGAAGAAGAAATTACTTGACCTTTGACCTCATTAATGTTGACCTTTGCAAAAATGGAAAGGGCAACTGTACTTCAGCTACATACCAAGAGCGGTAAATAATCAGACAAAAGACCTGAGAGGAGCGCATGAACAAACGGACTTTGCTCATAGCAGACACTTTTTTCTTTTGTTTTTATTGCGCTTCTAAGGTTCCTTATTTTTTTTTTTTATGTTGTTCTTCCTCTGTGTGTGTGTGTGTGTGTGTGTGTGTGCGCACGCTGCTGTAGGGGATGTACACGCTGATGGCTCGCTGCGAGGAGTTGGATCGCTCCATGCAGCCCATACACACACTGGCTGCACAGATCCGTGAAATCAAACGCACCCTGGACGTTTTGGAGGCTATCTGCAAGTAGCGCCACCTGCCCGCTGACACTTTACAGCCAAACATCAAGCACACGTGCTCAGCAGGAGGTAGCCCCGCCCTCCCACAGGTAGCTTACTCACACACTGCAGCCAAGATTAAACAACCCGCTGGAATCCCGGAGCCGTTGCTGCTGAGCATGCTGGATGTTTGCCCTTCATGACCCGTTTCCAAGTTCATCAGTCAACTGCTAACGTTTGAAGATGATCCTATTTTTGAGACTTTTTCCCCCCTAAAATAAACTTGTGGTGGAAAAAAATAAATCTCCCAAATTAACATTTTTAGTGACTCTTGAAGTGCACATGTATGAATAAATTACCGCTTCAGACTGTTACCGTCCAGCCCGCTTCCTTCAGATTGCACTAATCTTTCCTTACCACCCGAGGGCGCCCTTGCTCTCTTTATTGTTTGCCTCTGAAGGGGCCTGTATGAACTGCTGTGTGATTTTTGCACCAAAACAGGAAGTCTGTTTTTTAACCTTATGCAACAAAGATCAGATTTGTTCACTGCAGACAAAATGTGGGAAGTCCTGTGTCTTTTATCTTATTTCCTTTCAAAGTGTTATTTATTTGTGTTTGTCAACATGCACACGTTCTCAACAATACTGCTTCACTGTAAACTGGGGAATCGCCAAAATAACCACTTTTTTAAGTCTGCTAATTTGTTCAAAAGCACTTTGTGCAGCTGTTTAAGAATTCAACAGTTTCCATCTCATGAATTAAGCTCTAAGGTGCCATTTAAACAAGCACACAGAGTTTGCATCAGGTCTGAGTGAGATCAGTAATTACAGGAAGCTGAGGGCATGCAGTGCTGTGCAAAAGTTTTATTCACCACAGATCTCCCCCCCCCCCCCCCTTCTTTTAGACAAGGGATTAGCGAAGTAAACTTTATTTTTGTAGCCTTGCAGAGAGGAGAGTTTTTTTCTTCTGGGATTTTCTGCACCTGTTGTACTGTCGGTGTGCAGCTCATCATGGTAAGGTCATAGTTGTAAGGCTAATTCAATGGGACAGGCATTGAGCTACCAAAATGTCGACCTGGGTTCGATTATCTGTCTCTGTCCTTTGATAAGACACTTGACCTGCCTGGTCTTAGTCCACCCAGCTGTAATTGGTCCACCCTGTCTCCACTGTGCATACATCACTTTGGACCACGGCACCTTGTCTGTCTCTTCACCCAAAGTGATGAAATGGATTAATGGGATTATTAACCATCAGATGACAAGGTAAAACCCCTTAAATCATTCAGAAGTCAGTTTTAAGCAGAAACCAGGCCATTTTAGGCAGAAACAAGGTGATAATCGGTGACGCTTTGAAATGACGCATGCACAGTGAAGACAGGGTGGACCGATTTTTAGGGGGGACCATTCGGTCTGCGACACAGGCCTTGGCTGGGGAAGTAACCTGCGTCGGAGTGGTGTCCCCATCAAGGAGGATGTGCAGACACTCATCAGCTTCACTCTTTGGTATCTGGGGATAAGCTCTGCCCCAATGTGCCTCAGGGCCTGTTTGGGACTTTCTTTTTTCATGAACTTGGCTCAGCCTAATGTAACCTAATTAACGCATTTTTTTCTACAATAAGTAAATGTGATTGCAGACAAGCTCATATTCAAGCCAACTTCATGCCGCAAGATTGCTCTTTAGTTTTACAGTGGTTTATATTCTCTCACATAGAGCTCATTTTTTGTGATGAAAAAAAATTTGGTCATGTGACATGGCTAATGAATACAGTGACCTTCTCCATGATCTGTAATTGGGTTTTGACATAAATTTGAGTTTATGAATTCATAAAGTTGAATTTATCACAAAATATTTTCAAAATCACTGATTGGTATCAGAATTAAATTCACTCTGAAATTCTGAGATGCTGGTTTGTCCAGTCACATAACAAACACGTCTTTTTTACACAGTGACCATTTAACAGGATTAATTAGGAAGATGTGACAGTGAGTGTTGTGCTTTTCAACAAGTTGATATATAGTTAACAAAAGAACATCTTTCTTTTTCAGGTTTAAAAAAACACTTGATTTCTTTGTAAATGCCAACAACCCCATGCATGATCCCACAAATAAAGATAATGATTAATGCATATTGAGTTCATCAGATAAAATATCCAAAGTAATTTCAGAAACTCCATCAGTTTCACTAAAAACAAATTATTCAGTTTTTAAAAATGTACAGTGCAAAAATCTTATTAGCCTTTTGCTCTTAGCACTTTGAATGGACTCTGGATTGGAATCGAGAACCAGTTTTAAATTTTTTGATCCACTGGAATCATATGTCTGACATGTTATTGATGCCGTCATGTTTTTCTGACAGTTCATCTTTTGGAAGTAAAATTGTGCGTTGTGGTGTCACGTCTGATGTCACAATGTCAAAATCTGCACCTACCAAGGAGGAACATGGCTGCACTGATGCTGCTCCATTTGTCCAGACAGAAAACTGATCAGAAATCAATAAAGAGTTGGGCCAAATCACTAATGTTATTGATAGCAATAAAATCTCATCCATTTGAATCCTAATCTAGATAGCTTTTTTTTTTTTAAAACCACTGCCATGTGCTTTGTGTGTATAAAACTTTTGCAAACTGCTGTGTCCAGGATCATGGTTTGACAAAACCTGATGCACTTAAACAGCAGATTTAAATATTTGAAAAACATCATGTGCTTCTCGATCAGCATCAGATTTTTGGGCAGATACGTAGCTAACAGTTTAAAATTGAATTCACTTGAATTCACTTCGCTTAATTTTATGTTTAATTATCTTAAAAGTCTTCATTTTTAAATCACATATTGCATTTAGTAATGATCTCGTCTAAAAGGCTTGTCAGCGTTTTGTAGCTGTGGGCTAAAGTTGTAGCTAATCTTGGTTATTTTTGTAATTTGTTAAAAACATTTGCCGTTTGACCATTTTTAAAAATCCTGTAAGTGAAATGATCAGGTACGGTTTACTTACACTTGTCTGCATTTTAAGATGGAATGAAATGTTACAGAGCAGGAATAGGAGTCCATCTTGTCTGCAGTTTGTACTCTGAATGCGCATGTGAAAATCTCCTGTGTGTTGCGTTGGTGTTCAGTTCTTTCTTCATGGTGGAAATAACGTTACACTTTGCTTCAGCAGTGGAAAAGCTGAATCTTTACAAACATCGATGAGTGAACACAGGAAACAGCCTTTGGATGTGAACCAGCGCGGACTCAGATCATGTTCAGATGATCCCGGTGTTTTGACCATTTTGTTCATTTTGGAGTCTGATTTGTCCAGCGTCATGTGACTGGCAATTCTCTCGCCTCTGACTTCACCTGAAGCTGTTTGCTCTGTTGGAGCACTTTGTCGTTTATTGAAAAACCTGTGGTATTTCTGTCATTGCAGTGGTAGGTAGCGGAAACCAGATCAGTGGTTCCCAAACTGGAGGGCGGGTCCCCCCGGAGTGGGGAAGTACAGCGTAGATGTGTTCCTGGGTTGAGAACTGTGGTTTGAAGCTGAAATGGACCCGAAGAACTCCCGTCTGAACTCAGATGTGCAAAAATGATTTTCTAATGAGGGTAAGATAGAGTCAAACCCGCGTCTCACATCCAGTGTCAGGCTTGTTCAAGGTCTTAATGAGGTGACTGTGTACCATGTTTTAATTTGATGCACAAAGTTTTTGCCAAGCAAAATACATACATACATCACGTACACTTAGTTTCAGGGTGTTGGCCCCCTGGTGGCCACCATTAGAAATGAAATGCCACCAATGTGAGGTAGCCCTGTGCTACAAGTTTCACCTTCATACATGAAGTCTTTCTCAAGATGTTGCATCCACAGTGTTTCAGAGACTGGAGTCAAGCTGTTCTTAGACTATGTAGGTAAAAATAGAGACCCATTCCAAAAGTAGCCCAAGGCTATAGGGCAGCGCAGTCTCGTTTGAACCCTGCGTGATATTGTGGGATTTGACCACTTATGGGGACAGCTGCTCTTGTGTATATATACACAGCATAACTTCACGTGAGAAAATGGTGTACTGCTCTGGTCCAGTTTTTTCGGTTCTCAGTGGAGAAGGGAAGACGAGGCAAATGTGAGAGGCCGTGTCGGTAAGTGTTAGCGTACACAGCTAACCAGAGTAGCTGTGTTCTCTCGCCTGCAAAACTGCCTTGACATGTTTGAGCTCCGGGTCATAAACAAACCGCCACACATGTCCACTTTCTACTGCATTGTCACTTTTTCTTTGTATTTAAACTCAGAGAAAGTGCCGTGTTTCTGTCGCTGGAAGTAGAGAAATGACATCATATATGTCATATTTTACCCGTTTTAGCGCCCACACTCAAACAAGACTGCGCTGCCCAATGGGGATCTGGTATAAAATGTACTCTCTTCAGGAATTAGTGTACCAGAACAGAACCAGAATAACACAAAACATAATCCCAAAGCTTTCAACGAGTGGTAGATATTCTAATAAAAGCAGCAACAGACTGAGATTATAATTCAGAAAATGTTAATGATTGCATATGACAAAGACGATATATCCATGGACCTGCAACCCAGAGCGTGCTCAGTGATCCCACGAAGCGTACAGTAGTGTTCAGAATAATGGTAGTGCTATGTGACTAAAAAGATTAATCCAGGTTTTGAGTATATTTCTTATTGTTACATGGGAAACAAGGTACCAGTAGATTCAGTAGATTCTCACAAATCCAACAAGACCAAGCATTCATGATATGCACACTCTTAAGGCTATGAAATTGGGCTATTAGTAAAAAAAACAATAGAAAAGGGGGTGTTCACAATAATAGTACCATCTGCTGTTGACGCTACAAACTCAAAACTATTATGTTCAAACTGCTTTTTTAGCAATCCTGTGAATCACTAAACTAGTATTTAGTTGTATAACCACAGTTTTTTATGATTTCTTAACATCTGCGAGGCATTAATGTTGTTGGTCTGGAACCAAGATTTTGCTCGTTTACTAGTGTGCTTGGGGTCATTGTCTTGTTGAAACACCCATTTCAAGGGCATGTCCTTGCATAAGGCAACATGACCTCTTCAAGTATTTTGACATATCCAAACTGATCCATGATACCTGGTATGCGATATATAGGCCCTAGGCCCTAGGCCATAGTAGGAGAAACATGCCCATATCATGATGCTTGCACCACCATGCTTCACTGTCTTCACTGTGAACTGTGGCTTGAATTCAGAGTTCGGGGGTCATCTCACAAACTGTCTGTGGCCCTTGGACCCAAAAAGAACAGTTTTACTCTCATCAGTCCACAAAATATTCCTCTATTTCTCTTTAGGCCAGTTGATGTGTTCTTTGGCAAATTGTAACCTCTTCTGCACGTCTTTTATTTAACAGAGGGACTTTGCGGGGGATTCTTGCAAATAAATTAGCTTCACACAGGCGTCTTCTAACTGTCACAGCACTTACAGGTAACTCCAGACTGTCTTTGATCATCCTGGAGCTGATCAGTGGGTGAGCCTTTGCCATTCTGGTTATTCTTCTATCCATTTTGATGGTTGTTCTCCGTTTTCTTCCACGCGTCTCTGGTTTTTTTTGTCCATTTTAAAGCATTGGAGATCATTGTAGATGAACAGCCTATACATTTTTGCACCTGCGTATACGTTTTCCCCTCTCCAATCAACTTTTTAATCAAACTACGCTGTTCTTCTGAACAATGTCTTGAACGTCCCATTTTCCTCAGGCTTTCAAAGAGAAAAGCATGTTCAACAGGTGCTGGCTTCATCCTTAAATAGGGGACACCTGATTCACACCTGTCTGTTCCACAAAACTGACAAACTCACTGACTGAATGCCACACTACTATTATTGTGAACACCCCCTTTTCTACTTTTTTTTTGTACTAATAGCCCAATTTCATAGCCTTAAGAGTGTGCATATCATGAATGCTTGGTCTTGTTGGATTTGTGAGAATCGACTGAATCTACTGGTACCTTGTTTCCCATGTAACAATAAGAAATATACTCAAAACCTGGATTAAGTTTTTTAGTCACATAGCACTACTATTATTCTGAACACTACTGTACATACAGATAACACGACACAGAGGAATCTGACAGGACTTTCCACACTGACAATTTTAAACTCATAATACAGCCTGTAGGCGTGTGCATGGTGAAGGGAAAGCAAAAAGAAAGAGTGGTAGAAATGTTACATTTCGAAAACTTACTGTCTTCTTCATATGAGATGTTTAGGTTTACAGCTTTTGACAGAGTGAACCATGCAGGCCAGTAAATGTTATTCAGCTCTTTAAATCTGCGGTTACGGACTCGACACCACTCTTTGCTGTCTTTGTTGTGTTCAGTTCGTGTTCCACAAATCTGCTCATTTCTGCTTAAAATGTCCTTGTTTCTGCTTAAAACTGACTTTAGAATGATTTTAAGAAGTTTTGTCATCTGATGGTTAATAATCACATTAATCCATTTGATCGCTTTACGTGAAGAGACTCTGTCTCAGATGAGCTGCTGAGTTCCGAAATGACGCATGCGCATTGGAGGCAGGGCGGACCAATTTTTAGGTGGGGGACCGTTCTGTCTGTGACACAGTCAGTTGGATGAAGCTTCTTTAATTTTTCCCTGTCAGTCACTTTGTGTTTTGTCATTTTGTGCAAACTTTAACTTGTTCAAAGGTGAAAATAAACATGCAGGACATGTGCTGGATTACGTTACTTTGTTCCATCTTAATTGCAATATTATATATCAATATTAAAGCGTGATGGCTTCCAAAAACAAGTTCGGGAATCACTGTACTCCAAATCATAGTACATGTGCAAGTTTTTTGTATGGCCACGCTTACATTTACGAATTACTGGGGACACCGTCATTTGGCCTGAGTGGGGTTGAGATGGTGTTCTGAAGTTGGGCAGTCTGGTGTTGCCGCCCAAACTGGAGTTTTGCAGTGTTCTGTAAGATTTGATACCAGTAGTAATAATGATAATAAATAATTAATGAAGGTTTGAACTTGGTTAAAGGTTTAAAGCTTGACCCTGATATATCACTTCTGTTTTTTAATTGCGTGTGTGTGTGTGTGTGTATGTGTGTGTGTGTGTGTGTGTGTTTTCAACCCATCTGAGAATGCATTTGGTGTTTGTTTGTTTGTTTTTTTGGTCACTAGTTGATGTTAAAGGGCACCACAGTGAAAACTCGACCGGGTGAAGCTGAAATCTATACTTACTGTTACAGATGGGTTTGACACAATTTATTCCACATTTTTTAAATAAAGAGGAGAAAGAAGAAAACAGCATTTGACAAGACCTTTGGCAGACTTGAAAGTATTTGTTGGAAGTATGTTCTTGTTCATAGGATGTATATAAAATGTGTGATTAGTTTTTTGTTGTACAATCAGATGCACCTTTGTACATACGAGCGCCTTCTGTTACTAAAAATGGTTTAGATACTCTGTCTTGAGTGTATATTTTAATGAAAAATGGCAAATAAATTTACATGAGCTGTTAAAAAAAAAAAGTCTGCTTGCAGCAAATGTAAAGGATGTGGGCCGGATTTTTTTTTTTTTTTTTTTTTAAGATGTGCATTTATGCGTGCGCGCGCGCACACACACACACACACACACACACACACACACACACACACACACACACACACACACACACACACACACACACACACAGAGCGTTGGCTTCGGCACTGTCACCAAAATGCCTGCAGAGGGTGATAGAGAGATACAGATTGTTGATTTATGTAAATAATAATAATGAAAAAGAATATGCTGTCATTTAATCCACTTCACTTTTCAGGTTCATTATTATTACTGTTATTTCTTCTTTCATTTATGGGGAATTTAAATCATAGTAATTATATTACGTATTTTCCAGACCATAAATCATGTTTCTTTTGTTTGTTTGTTTTGGGGGGGGGTATGAGTTTAGGAGGCCCTGCACTTTTACTCCGGTGCGACTTCTATGCCGAAAAGTTTATTAGTAATGGTAATTATAATAACTATTTATGCAGGACTTTACCAGGAATCAAAACACTAAACAAATAAACTCTGATAATAAAAGAATAAATGTCAGTAATAAAATGTACACTTCAACAATCCACAAAAATCCCAAATCGAAGAGTTGATAACATAGCAATTTATACGGTGTGACTTATACTCCAAACAACAACAACAACAACAAAAACTGTATTTGCCACCAGCATTTTTTTGGCAGCCCCAGAT